>NC_037675.1:90544559-90783624 GCF_003255815.1 Theropithecus gelada
ATTTTTTTTTGTAGTTAAAATTAGATGTTGTGGGTGGGGGGGGGGAAAGAAGGTTGGGGGGGGGGGGGGGGGGGGGGGGGGGGGGGGGGGAGGCTGGGGGGGGGGCGGGGGGGGGGGCGGGGGGGGGCGGGGCGGGAGGGAGGTTCCAGGATGCCCACTGGAGGGGCCTCTGTGTGACCAGCAAGGTGAGTTGACAGCAAAGGTAAACAGTGTTTAGCACTCTCCTGGCTCTGTGCACATAGGTACCCTGATCAGGAGCCAAGCCACTGGGGTTCAAACCCTGGTTCCTCCCTTAACATCTGTGTTTTCTTGAGCAAATTACTGAGACTCTCTGAGCCTCAGTCTCCTCATCTGTAAAACGAGAATAATAAAATTAGCTGCCTCGCAAGTTTGAAGAGAGACGACGCACGTTCATATCTGTAAAGTGCTTGCCACAAGCTCTGGCATTCAGCCAATGCTCAACATATGAGGGGACTTCAAAAAGTCTGTAGGAAAAATGGAGTTAAAAAATAAAAATTTAAAATACAAATTTTATTTTTCAACATGAGCTCCATCAAGCTCAAGACACTTTTGTAAATGATGACACCAGCCATTTAGTACATCCCTAAGAACAGAGGGTCTTGGGAACTTAACCATGTCAGTGCAGTCTTTTTTACATTATTACCTGAAGAAAAATGAGTGCCCTTTACAGATTTTACAAGATTAGGAAACAAAATGATGTCAAGAGGAGCCAAATTAGGACTGTAAGGTGGACGCTTAGTTATTTCCCATTGAAACTCCCATAAAATCGTCATTGTCTGATGAGAAGAAGCAGCAGGAACATTGTGGTGGAGAAGGACTCTCTGATGAAGCTTTCCCAGGCGTTTTTCTGCCAAAGCTTTGGGTAACTTCCTCAAAAAGCTCTCATATTAAGCAGATGTTATCATTCTTTAGCCCTCCAGAAAGTCAACCAGCAAAATGCCTCACGCATCCCAGGAAACTGTCACCAGGACCTCTGCTCTTGACTAGTCTGCTTTTGCCTTGACTGGACCACTTCCCCCTTTTGGTAGCCATTGCTTTGGTTGTGCTTTGTCTTTAGGATGGTACCAGTAAAGCCATGTTTCAGCTCCTGTTAGAATAATCCTCCTCATCCTCCTCCTCCTCCTTCTTCTTCTTCTTTCTTCTTTCTTCTTTCGTTCTTCTTCTTCTTCTTCCTCTTTTCTTCTTCTTCTCCTTTCTTCTTTTCTTCTTCTTTTTTTTTTTTGAAACAGAGTCTTATTCTGCTGCCCAGGCTGGAATGCAGTGGTGCGATCTCAGCTCACTAAAAGTTCCACCTTCTGGGTTCAAGTGATTCTCATGCCTCAGCCTCCCAAGTAGCTGGGATTAAAGGTGCATACCAGGCTGGTCTTGAACTCCTGGCCTCAAGTGATCCACCCACCTCAGCCTCCCAAAGTGTTGGGATTACAGGCATAAGCCACCATGCCTGGCCTCCTATTACAATTATTTAACGAAATGCTTCAGGTTCTTGATCCCACATGTTTAAAATTTCCATTGAAAGCTCTACCCTTGTCTGCAGCTGATCTGGGTGCAGTGGTTTGGGCACCCATTGAGTGGAAAGTTGCTCAACTTTAATTTTTCAGTCAGAATTATGTAAACTGAACCAAGTGAGATGTGTATGGTGTTGGTTACTGTTTCTGCTGTTAATTATCAGTCCTCTTAAATCAGGGCATAAAGTAGATTTATTTATCCATTTATTTTAATTAACTAATTAAATAATTAATTTTTGAGAGGGAGTCTCACACTGTCACCCAGGCTGGAGTGCAGTGGCGTGATCCAGGCTCACTGCAAGCTCTGCCTCCCGGGTTCACGCCATTCTCCTGCCTCAGCCTCCCTAGTAGCTAGGACTACAGGCACCCACCACCATGCCCAGCTAATTTTTTGTATTTTTAGTGGAGACAGGGTTTCACCGTGTTAGCCAGGATGGTCTCAATCTCCTGACTTTGTGATCTGCCTGCCTCGGCCTCCCAAAGTGCTGGGATTACAGGCGTGAGCCACCGCGCCCAGCCGATTTATTTATTTTTAATCACAAATTGATGTGGATGGTCTGCCGCTGCAGGCACCATCTTCAACATCCTCTTGTCCATTTTTAAAACAGATTATTCATTTGTAAACTGCTGATTTCTTTGGGGCATTGTCCCCATAAACTTTATTTAAGGCATCAATGAATTCACCCAAGCTTTACCATAAATTTGATGTTTGTTCTTGCTTCAATGTTGGCAGAATTCATGTTGTTGTGAAATGGGCTCTTTTCAAACTGATGTCTTATTCTTCTAAGTGCCTCAAACTAGATCCTTTTCAGACATGTTATAACAAGTCAGTAAGAATTTATTTTGGTGCAAAAAGTTTTTGAAATCCACGCATAGTTTTTTCATAATAAGCATTTTCCATGAGCTACTTGAAGACCCTTGTAGGTATACTCTGTGACTCATTTTTCTTGACAGCCTTTGAAACCTTGGATGATCTCTATTCCTCTTGTGCCTCAAATCTTTCATCTGCCACAAATGTCCCCTATCCAGGTGAGGGAGAGTTCAGCAAACAAGAAGTATCATTGCTTACCATCTTTTACTCCAGGACCTGTGATTTCCTTGTCCCTGTGTTTGTAAAAAGAGGGCTCCTACCAAAGGCAGGAACACTAGGTGCAGAATGGAGAGTCCAGCAGATGGAGTTGGGCCCTTCAATAACCCCCTTTCTCTGCTCCCACTGGAGGAATTCCACAGCAACAGGAGGGAGACTCCGTCACCCTGTGACCCCACTCCACATAGGAACCCATGAATAGTCCCAGATGGGAGCAACACATGATGTTAATCAAGAAGCTGGGAGTGAAACTGAGTTATCTGCAAAGTGCCTGGAGTAGTCCCGTATTGACTACAGATGCAGAAAGGAGTGATGTAAGATGACTAGCTTGGGTTCCTGCAGAACTGTCTGCTTCCCCATGTAGCAGAGACGTGAAACAATTGTAGAGAAGATGCAGGCTAACGTGCTCCTGTACCCACTCTCAGCTCTTAATCAGTTAAGGGGAATGTCTCTGCCTTTTTAAATTTATCCCACCTTCCCCCACATGCCTGAAACACATGTCAGGTGGCCAGGGATTATACTTATTTTGAGTTTGTCTGTTTGTTTGTTTGTTAAAGACAAGGCTTCTGTTATAATTATCCCTCCCTCCCATCTCCCAAAACGTTCTTGCTTTGGGTCTTTTATGTTCATTTCAATATGTTGATTCAGACCTTGCTTGCTTTCAAAAGAGATGTGAGGTATCTCACTGTCGCACCAACATTGATGAAGCAAAAGAGAAGAACAAAATGTAAAGAAAGGAAAGGAGGAAAAAAGCTCCCAAGAACTCTTGGCTGAGAAACGTGATAATAATGACATACCCCAAACTTCCTAGCATTGTGAGACAACTGGGAAGCCTGATATTCCACCTCTCTGTCAATGTAGACCAAAACCCAAACTGATTGTTGGCTCTGAGCTTTGAGAAGATTTTGTCACGTGTCACGGGGACTTTGGCTCAGGGTCCTTGAGTAACATCATAAACAATATCCTCAAATGTACTTATCAAACACAGAAGGGCTTTTTTTATTGACTATTTCTTATGTCAATTCTCAAAACAAGCCGACTGCATACTAAAGCAGGTTTCCTTAAGGGAATTTAGGAGTCTACCTTATAATAAATAAAGCCAAAAATTAAATACATGTTATATAAAAAGTCTGTTCATAATATAATATTGTGATTAGTACTTATGGATGATAGCAGGTTACCCCAAAACTTTAAGATAAAGTTTCTTTTCAGGAGTAAAATTAGGAAGAGTTTGCCCGTAACGGCAGCAAGATTAGCCACCCATTAGCCTGAGTTGACACCCATAAGACAGTCCAAGAGTTACCGGTGGTTGAATTAGTTTGCTAGAGCTTTTATAAGTAAGTACCACGAAAGGAGTGGCTTAAACAATGGAAAGCTATTGTCTCGCAGTTCTGGAGGTCAGAGGTCCAAGGTCAAGGTGACTGCAGGGCCATGCTCACTCTGACGGGGTTATGGAAGGATCTATTCCAGGCCTCTCCCCTAGTTTCTGGTAGTTCCTTAGCTTCTGGCAACATAACTCCAAGCTCCACATGGTATCCTCCCTGTGAGTCTGTGTCCAAATATCTCCTTTTAATAAAGACACCAGTCATATTGGATGAGGGCCCAAACTACTCCAGTATGACCTCATCTTAACTAATTACATCTGCAACAATCGTATTCCCAAATACGGTCGCATTCGGAGGCACTGGGGGCTAGGATTTTAACATATAAATTTTTTGGAAAAGGGACACAATTCAATCCGAAACAGTGGCCAAAGATATGGGTGAGCTGAAAATCAAGTCGTAGGGACCAGGCAGTACTCGGGTGGGGGAAAAATTGACATGTTACTGAGCCAAAACCCAAGCACATGTCTTGTGTCCAGGCTGAAGGAAAACCTTATAATCAGAACAGCAAGCGTGCCCCTGCCAAGAGGGAGTCCACACACCAGGGGAATCCGGACACTCTGTCCTCCGGGGTACTCAGCTGCCAGGCAGGGAGCTTCCATGGCTTTGATACAATCTCTCTGGACATCTTGTGGTTTCTAATTTTGAACTCACCAAACTCATTAATTCACCTTCTCAAGGACCCTAATGCTGAGAACCACCATGTTGCACATTTCACATCATAGTATTCCTACTGCTGTTAGAATAAAATCCGAACCCCTTCTCATGGAGTCTGGAAGGTCCTACATAACCTACTCTCCAATTTCATCTCCTAGGACTTTTTCTCTTCTCTTCTGAGCTCCAATCCCATTATTCTTCCTCTAAGTTAATTCTTACCTTAAAGACTTTGCACTTGCTAAGTCCTGTGTCCAGAATTCTCCACCCCTAGATAGTCATAAAGCTGACACTTTTTGTTTCTAATTTTGAACTCACTAAACTCATTAATTCACCTGCTCGGTGACCCTAATACTGAGAACCACCGTGTTGCACATGACACATCACAATAGGTTCAGTATAGATGCTGTCCCTGGCATTGCACAATGTACACCCTGCATGACCTACAACGTGGACCTAGGGTCAGAGTTCCTTGGACTGCATAAGGAGCACATAATCCCTGAAAAGGATTCTCCTGTTTTAAATGAACCCTTTGGCAATCTGGTTTATTCATCAGTCTTTTATGCCTTTGGTTAATGGTAATCTGCTCTGCCTCACTCAACCTTTGAGAGGAACTGCCAAATCTAGAGACCAGTTCCTTGGAGGCACTAATTCAGAGAATAGATGGGGAAAAGAAAGCAGGAGGGGAAGACTCTAGAAAGGGGATACAGCAGTGGAACTGGTGGAACGGGTGGAGAGGAGAGAAATGTGGCATGAGCTGGAGGTAGAGAGATTGTTTGCATCTACTTGGCAGCGGGGGCAGGGAGTAGCACATTAAAGGCTTCAAAACAGCACTGGGTGCCAGAAAATTTGAAGAGGAAAGGTGATATAAGAAGCTTTCCTGGTGCTTCGGTCTTTGTTTATTATTTTAAAAGAGATACAAGTTAAGGATTGGAATTCCTGGGTGTTGCTCGCTTTTTGTTATTGAATTACTTTTGGCTATTTGATGAAACTCCTTTGAAAGTGATTTCATATACCACAGGGTAGCCAAGAAAAGAGGCACATAGGCAATTTTAAATTTTCTAGCAGCCATTTTTTTTAAGTCAAAAAGAAACAGGTACAATTAATTTATTTAAATGATATCTTTTATTTAACATAACAGATCCAAAATATTATTTCAATATATCATCACTATTTTTAAAAGGTATAAATGAATAGTTTACATTCGCTTTTTCACAGTAAGTCTTTGAAATCCAGTATCAATTTCATACTTAGAGCACATCTCAATTTGGACTTCACATTTTAACTGCTGTATAGGAGCCACATGTGGCTAGTGGCTATTATGTTGATCAGCATCATCACAGATACAGGGGCTGGGCTATGCAGTTCTGGGATTCTGAAGGGTGAAATAATAATAGCCATAATAATAACAACAAGCATTTACTGAGTCTCTTAGATATGCCAAATGTTATATTACTTCCCTTTCTCATGAATCCTTTCATGTAATCCTCTTAACCCACATTTGGGCACTATTATCATCCCATTCTACGGATGCAGAAACAGAGCCTCAGAGAGGGTGAGTGCTTTGCCTAAGGTCACACAGCTGGTAAGCAGCAAAGCTGGGACTAGAAAACCAGTCTGTCTGTCACTAACCACTGCCTCGATAACTTAGGTCAGTAAAGGAGCCAGCCAGCAGCCAGACTTTTCTCAGCCCCTTCCTTAGAGTCCAGGCACAAGGGGTGACTGTTTTCTGATTAGCCAACCTGCCATGTTGCCTAACAAACAGACTGGAAAGAACATTAATTGTACAGCTCAGCATATTGTGTGATTGACTGAGAAAAGAACAGCAACAAGATGCTCTGCCTCTCATCAACTGTAGGAAGCTGCAAATTCAAGGCCGGTGACCAGGTTCACAAAATGCAATTGTTCTCAACGACACTTAACAAAGAGCCAGGGAGAGAATCGATTTTCATTAAAAGCTGGCCAAGGACATCGATCGTCTCCCCAGTGATGATCTGAGAATTTTGACTTAGCCATGCCAAGCGCGTTGGTGCAGAGACGTTTTGATGTGATTTCTCATGTGGAAATGGGCTCCAGCATGGCGAGTCACCACAAAACAAGCATGAAGCTAAGGACGGGCAGTCAGAGCTCGGCCCATGCCTCTCCCGCTCCACCTCCATGACCTGTAGACAGAAAGCAAAGGAGGAGGACCGGCTGGACTGGTAGATGATAGACCCTGTGGGGCCTGTCCCTTCCTCTCTGTTTCTCTTTATCCAGATACTTTAGGATCCTTTGGAACTGTGACATTTCTGGGCCTCACATTCAGGGGAAGGAGGATGATTCCTTCAGCCTGGTGGCCAGAGAAGACCTGGACATGGTTACGGCCTAGACAAGACAAGCCAAAGCATCCACCAATTTATCCCTGCGATCCCAAGATGGGCAGTGAGCAATGCCTCATGCCCCTGGAGCTCTCCTAGGTGGGAGGGAATATCGTGCTGTCAAATGCTCCTGAATGCATTTCTAACTCCTGCTCCGTCCTGCATCTTGCTGTGGTTGGGGAAGAGGGTGCAATGCTCTCATTTATAGTATGCAGGCTAGGATCTGAGCAGTAACTCTTGTTCATCCATCTGTCTATCCAAAAAATGCTAGCTAAGTGACTGCTGCAGCCAGATGCTAAGGCAGGTCCTGGGAATAAACAGATATACAGGGCAAAAAGCTTGCCCTTTAGGAAAACATGACAGGGACTGGGAAATCAATAGCCACAGAGAAACATAGCGAGTGCTAGAATAAAAGCATGTTAACCACAAGGTACCTTGGTAGCAGGGAGTGGAGAAGTTGAACACAGAGGGAAGACATGAAGACATTCCAGAAAGGCAGAGAGGGTGGTCCATGCAAAACAACAGAAGGCACTAGGAACATCCTAGGAACTGCAGCTTATCAAGCAGCTGAGGTTCAGAGTGGGCCTGGGAGGGGATGGGAGATCAGGCTGGAGGGCTGGCTGGAGCTTAGCCAGAGCACAAGGCACAGCATAGGACTTTACGCAGGGGCACGGTGTCAGATGGGTGATTGGACACTCACCCTGGCTGCAGTGGGTTGTGGGGGAATGGATAAAAGAGGGGCAGGACCAGTGTGCTGGCTTGGGGGTTCCTGGTGCCCTCAGTTTCCTTCCTTGGTCTTCATCTGCTCAGGTAGGCTTAGCTCTGCATGTGTATGAGTCCACTCTCACACTGCTATAAAGAAATACCTAAGACTGGGTAATTTATAAAGAAAAGATGTTTAATTGGCTCATGATTCCTCAGGCTGTACAGGGAGCATGATGCTGGCATCTACTCGGCTTCTGGGGAGGCCTCAGGAAACTTATAGTTATGGCAGAAGGCAAAGGGGGAGCAGGCACTTCACACGGCCGGAGCAAAAGGAACAGAGAGAGAGGGAAGGTGCCAAACACTTTTAAACAACCAGATGTTATGAGAACTCACCATTGTGATGTCATTACCTTTAATGGCAAAAACCGCAATTACTTTTGCACCAACCTATACTCGGTGTGATGGTTAATTTCCTGTGCAACTTGACTGGGCTAAGGGATGCCCAGATAGCTGGTAAAACACTATTTCTGTGAGACCATAGCTGGATGAGATTAGCATTTGAATCAGTAAATTAAATAAAGAAGATCCACACTCACCAATGTAGGCAGGCGTCATCCAATCTGATGACAGCATGAACAGAACAAAAAGGAAGCGCAAATTTTCCATCTCCCTTCTTGAGCTGGGACATCTGTCTTCTTCTGGTTTTCAGGCTTTCAGACTCAGACTGAATTACACCACCAGCTTTCCTGGGTCTCTGGCTTGCAAACAGCATATTATGGGACTTCTAGGCTTCCATAATCATGTAGGTCAAGTATCATAATAAATCTCTGCTTGTGTATCTATCTATCTATCTATCTATCTATCTATCTATCTATCTATCTATCTATCTATCTATCTATCTATCAATCATCTATCTATCTATCTATCTATCTATCATCTATATCTATCTATCTATCTATCATCTATATCTATCATCTATATCTATCTATCTATCTATCTATCTATCTATCTATCTATCTATCTATCTATCTATCTATCTATCTATCTATTTGTTATTGGTTCTGTTTCTCTGGAGATCACTGATAATATACGTAGAGTGTCTCCTTTTCCCTGGTGAGGCCTGACTTGTACAAATGGAGAAAGGGGAAGCAATTAATGCAAGTTTTCTAACTGCAAAAATCCAACAGAGCAATGATATGGGTTCTCACAGAGGTTACTACTGCAGTGAGGATGGAACTTAGAGACGCTTAAGAGGTGGAATTGATAGGACTTGATGACAAAATTTGGTGAGAAAGGGCTAATTTTTTTGAATTTTTTGTAGAGACAGGGTTCTGCCATATTGCCCGGGCTGGAGCAAATTTCTTGTGGAAAAGAGACAGCGCTATACCACTTGCTGGCTCTGAATCAAATAAAAATTTGGTGAAATGGATGTATCATTGCCAACTATCTGTTTAGCCAACTGAGGACGTGAAAAAGAAACACACACCTTAAATTTAAAACACCTTAAGTATCCAAGTGGGAGGCACCGTACTGGGGTTCAGCATAAAATACCTTCTGATGCCTGCCCCTAAGCAGCTCACCTCCATCAAGAGAGCCAACATGTGGATTTAGAATCCTAACAGCCTGTGATGACAGCTACCAATAGAGACAGGACTTTGGTGGTCTGGAACTTGGTGAGAGAACGATATGACTTGGGCCTTGAAGGACTGACAGAGACTTTTCAGGAGGAGAGAGGTAGGGAGTGAATAGAGCATTCCTGGAGAGAGAAAAAATGTGAAGAGGCCCCGAGCCACAAAAACCTGAAGAGTTTGGTGACTGGAGTCATTGAGGATGACCGCAGTTCAGGTGGATCTGAGAAATGACAGAATGAGAGGTGATTTGCAAAGAGAATTCTCATGGTACTGCAGAGGAACGTGTGGTCAGTAGAGACCAGCAGCTGTGGTCATCATGTGAGCAAGAGGAAATGGGACTTGACCAGGATGGCGGCCAAAGGAGTGGAGGACAAAGGATGATTGAAGGTGAGTTTAAAGTACAACTGGCCAGACTGGGTGTTGGGTTCCATGGAGGAGCTGACAGAGCCGGAGGGACTCAGGATGATTTGAGGCTTCTTAGAAGGGTTGTTTTGGGATGGACAGGTTGGCTTTTTGACAGCACCTTGTAAACATGAAAGACGAATGTTATATACAGTGTGTTTATGTTATCATTAAGTTACAAGTCATTAGAGAAGAGAACTTCTGCCTTTGCAACGTACAAAAATTAACTCGGGTGTGAAATATATATCCCTCCTTCTGAATTTTCTTAGTTGCCAGTTGACATTTTCACTCCCAAGGGGATTAGTCACTGCCAGTAAAGGTGGAAAAATATAGAGTTGTTTCCCTCCTAATGGGTCTGATGAGTTAGATGAAATTTTTAGTCTAAGAGAAATGGTCTAGACTGGGCATGGTGGCTTTTGCCTGTAATCCCAGAAACCTGGGAGGCTGAGGTGGGAGGATCACTTGAGGCCAGGAGTTCAAGACCAGCCTGGGTAACACTGTAAAATCCCATCTCTCCAAAAAAAAAAAAAAAAAAAAAAAAAAGCCAGGTGTGGTGGCACACACCTGTATTTCCAGCTACCTGGGGGGCTGAGGTGGTAAAATTGTCTATGTCCAGGAGGTCAAGGCTGTAGTGAGCTACAATCAGGCACTGCAGCACTCCAGCCAGGTGACAGAGCAAGACCCTGTTTCAAAAACAAACAAAAAACAAAACAAAACAAAACAAAAAAGAAACAGAACGGAAAACAAGAGAAATGGCCTAGTAGAAAGCATTAAGCACCAAAAGGCATGCTTTTTGTATCATACAACAAGACTCCTGTGAATTAGTGTGCATGAACACTTTCCCTCTTAGCTCAGAGCAGAATTTGCTGCCATGGACCACATTCAGGCAGAAGGCTGGGCGTGATGAGTCCTTGCAGGTCTATGCAGCATGTTCAGTGAATAAGAGTTTTGGAGGAAAGGCTAGCCTGATAATCAACAGAAGGCTTCATGCAGCTCTCTGCACACCCTTGTTTGGCCATGATAGTGGCAGGAGGGTTATTAAGATAAAGTAAGAGCATCCTCTACCATTCAGGTTCTCCAATCTTTTGCTCTTAGAGCAATTTTGAGAAATGAGTGATAAAAGTGAGGTGGCGGGGAGAAAAAGCAGGGAGCGGGGCAGGGGTGGGAGACAAATGTTTGTTTATAAGCCAAGAGCATCAAGCATCGTGCAGAAGAAATGTCCCAGATTCGTTTTATCACAGAGCTGGTGCCAGGCAGCAAGGATTAGTTCATTAAGAAATAATCCACCCATTGGAGGGATGGCTATGTCTGCAGATAGTGGACAGGCTCTTATCCAATGTCTCATCAGCTAACAGGTGAGAAGAGGGGAGACTGGCAGGAGAAGAAGACAAAGGCTGGATTCATCTTTCAACCAAGACGCTTATGTCTAGAAAAGACCAACAACTACTAAAAAGTTTGGGGAAGGATATGCCAGCTGCCAGTGAGATGCCCATTAATCAGCACAGCTGGATTTTTGGACATGATCATGCTTAAAGGTAAGAGCCAAATTTTTTATCTGTGTCTCCAGCACCTAACGAATTGTCACATAGCAGTTGCTGAAAAGCAAGTGTGAATTGACTATGACAATGAAGGAGAGAATCCATTTAAAAATTTTTCAGGCCAGGCGAGGTGGCTCACGCCTGTAATCCCAGCACTTTGGGAGGCGGAGGCGGGTGGATCATGAGATCAGGAGTTCGAGACCAGCCTGACCAACATGGTGAAACCCCGTCTCTAGTAAAAATACAAAATTAGCTGGGTGTGCTGGAGTGCGCCTGTAATCTCAGCTACTCAGGAGGCTGAGGCAGGAGAACTGCTTGAACCCAGGAGGCAGAGGTTGCAGTGAGCCGAGATCACGCCAGTGCACACCAGCCTGGGTGACAGACGGAGAATCTGTCTCAAAACAACAACAAAAAACAAAAAACAAAAACAAACAAAAAAAGACTTTCCTTTCTAAACTATTTCTTTAATTTCTTTATTCTTTCATGTTTTTGGACAGCCTTTTTAGTCTACTGAAGTTCTGGATGCTTAAATATATATGCCATGTTGGGTAAAGGGGCAACTATTTAAAATTAAGTAGGTGCCAGAAGTACCAAACTCCTGATCATCTTTTTAAAGGAAGCTAATTATATAAATTCATTTCACTATACTTAAAGGCTAAGTACATGCTAGATAGGTCAGTCCCCTAAACAGGCATGTACATAAACTGAAGAAATACTACTAGGCATTATACCGAAACTTCCAGGTTGCAAACAGAAGACAATATCTGCACACTACAGATCCATGTATTAGTTTGTTCTCACACTGCTATAAAGAACTACCTAGACTGGGTAATTTATGTAGAAAAGAGGTTTGACTTAAAGTTCCTCAGGCTGTATAGGAAGCATGGCTGGGAGACCTCAGGAAACTTACAATCATGGCAGAAGGGCAAAGGGGAAGCAAGCATATCTTCACATGGCAGCAGGAGAGAGAGAGAGAGAGCAAAGGGGGAAGTGCCACACATTTTTAAGCCATCAGATCTCATGAAAATGCACTTACTATCATGAGAACAGCAAGGAGGAAATCTGTCTCCATGATTCATTCACCTCCCACCAGGTCCCTCCTGCAACACTGGGAATTACAATTTAACATGAGATTTGGGTGGAGACCCAGAGCCAAACCATATCAATCCAGAGCCTCAATGTCACCCTCTGGGTGAGAATCTTGGGTGGATTATTAATAGTTTGTAAGCTCTTGGCAAGGAAGCCAGCTTGGGCTAAAACAGAGTAAAGGAATGAATGAATTGTGGTTCCTTTTCATGTACGGGGTATGTTCCTCAAGACTTCATATAATAACTGCATAAATCAAGGCTAATTCCCCCATAGGAATAAATTAGAATGTACATTATTTCAATTTTTATACAAAAGTGAAATTTTATTCCTTTTCATTGCTTTATTTCAAATTTACATACTTTATATTAGCATACAGTATGACTTTATTTCCTTTCTTATAAAGGAAGACTACAGACTTATACCTGGAGAATGAGGATGTACTTGATAAACTTTTGATTAGATGGAGACATGTAGGTTGCATCTTCAGAAAGTCTGGTGCCTGCATAACTAGTTGAATGATGAATGACTGACAATGAAAGGTGCTGATTGATATGAAAGTTGACCTACAAGGAGGGCTGTAGACCCATGCCACATGGCTCTAGCTTTGTCCTAATCAGTATACAAAAGACATTTTCAAATTTGTGATCATATGATATCTGGAAGGAAAGCAAATGTTTTTGATGACAAAATCTGAATCCTCTCACCCCCAGCCCACTGCCAATCTGAACTGACTTAAGACTGGACAAAATCCAAGGAGATTTGACAGAGTATGGGTGATTCAAAATGAGTATCTGGAGAAGAACATCAATAGCCAGGACTTAGTTGTTTTAGCTAATAGCAACTTCAATGTGAATCAGTGGTTTGGTTATATTAACAGAAACAGAGGATCTAGAATGAGGTGGGGAGAGTTTCTCATCATTGAACTGTATCTGAAATTCTGTCACCAGTTCTCAGTTCTGACCACAAACGGGAACATGTTCAGAAAAAAGAAACAGGAGACAGAACTTGGAATGTTTATTCTGAAAAAGACTTAGAAATTGTTGTTTTCAACATTATTGTTGCCATGTGCAAGATGATTTAAGATTACATGTTTGTAGCCTTTTAGGATAGTCTAAGCACCTTTAGGTAAAAGTCTTAGGGAGCAGGATTTTGTCTTAATATAGGAACAGCTAGAAGTGTCTGAATATGGTAAAACCTCTGCAGGCAGGTGATGTGTTTGGGCATCTTGACACCATTTAATGGTGAATTGGGGACATTGTAGCAAGGAGTCTATAAATATGAATTCTCTCTTTTAAACTCTTAGAGAGTCAGTTACAGATGATTCCACCAAGATAAATAATAAATGGTCAGCAAACATATAAAAAGTAATGTAACTTTGCTAGAAATTAAATTAAAATTAAAATGGCAACAAAGTACTATTTTTGTCTGCTAGCAAAAATTAATGAGTAAAATCATATCCAATACTGGTGAGCGTGTCAT
This sequence comes from Theropithecus gelada, assembly GCF_003255815.1. NCBI lineage: Eukaryota > Metazoa > Chordata > Mammalia > Primates > Cercopithecidae > Theropithecus > Theropithecus gelada. The sequence continues at coordinate 90,558,410 of NC_037675.1, forward strand.
GAAACCAGGGTTTTCATTCATTGCTGTTGGCATTGGTGCCTCTTAGAAAGTGTGTATAAATATCTACCTCATTGATAACACTTTTGTTTGAATAGTCCAACAGGCAATCTACAAGTTTACAAGTGGAAAGAATGTAAATGCCACATACCTGAAGATGTTCACTGCAGTATTACTTATAATAGAGAAATTGAAAGCAATATAAACATTGAAGAGTAAGGTAACAGTTGAAGATGGCAGGACACCCACTCAACAGGATGTTATGTATTACTTCAAAAGATAATCATTTTTCACTGTAGCCATATGGAAAATGCACAGGATATGTTAAGTGTGTATGTGTGAATTGCCAGCTATGAAATCCTACAGAGCCGATGATTTTAATTACATACCAAATAAATGGATACAATAGATAAGACAGAAAAGTTCTTCTCTTTAAGTCCAGCTCCACAACTAGCTACGTCTATTATCCTGGGCAAAAATTTTCCTGTGTCTCAGCTGCCTGGTCCATAAAATGGGGAGTTTGGACCAATGGTCTCTAATATTCCTTCCTGTTTTATAATGTGAATAGACTGGACTCATTTAATGAAGAAACTGTGTCCTGGGGGGAGTTAGAAATCAGCCACTATCTTGGTTTTCAGACTTTCCCCACCAGACATAATATGCACTTCGTCCATATTCTATCTTTTTAGAAGTCCGTTTGAAATGTGTAGCAGGTGAGAAAAAGTAGAATTCCTGACTCGCTCAAGTAAGTTGCTGTATTTGAAGGAGATTTAGCCACATATACTCCAAATTACTTTATCATGGAGTAACATAAAACGATTCTCATAAAACAGTTACTGAGTCCAAAAATGCCCAAGAATGATTTAAAATTACAGTACGACTGCTATGAGCATTACTTAGACACACTGCTCTAGAAAGGTCTGTTCACATAAAACAAACGGTCAATTTTTTAAAAGACTTGAGTACAAGGGAATAAACATATTTATTAAACATTATTAAATGTTTATCTTGTACTTGAGTCTTTTAAAAAATTGTCCATACCCAGCTCACAACCCTGGTTTTGTATCAATGAAAAAAAAAAAGGGCAGAACACACTTCTGCTGTGCACATGTAGGGCCATTTAATTTGGTGATCTGGAAGTAGGGTAACCAGAACATGAGTTTTTAGCTCATAAACAAAAACCTCCTAGTCATATCAGACTCCTGAAAATGCCCTCATCTGTTCATAACTTTCTAGAAGGATGGTGATTTCTTAGTTCATATTTTCATCAGGCAGGGCAGTCAAAAGGTAAGGAGAAACTGCTTAGGGTCTGCAGTGTCCCTCACTGGCACCCATCCAGACTCAGCGTCAAGCCCAGAAGAGCCTTAACAGTCTCTGGCACCATGGGGAGAAGTTCCCTGCTCTGATAATCCATAGGACTTTGAAGACAGTGTTGCCTGATCAGAATTCTGCAGGTGTGATCATTTTGACAGGGCCCCCTCTGGTATTCTGATCATCCACGTGAGGTCTCTCCTCCAGTCCCCTTGAGAGTCACTTATTGAAAAAGGTTGTTGTAGGTGTTTTAAGGTGGCCCCACCTTATATTTGGCCTCAAGAACTACCCAGTTTGGATTGATTCATCACATTCAGCTCCCAATGACTTTAGCTCTTCCTCCCAATCAAGTCTCCTCGAATATTGATTTATACCCTGGAGGACACATCATAGCTTTGAAAGTGATTCCAACAGTGGGATCAGATATGGCAGCAACAAGGGCCAAACCTACAGGATATAGAGGTGACCACCTTGAGATGTGTAATGGGGAGGAATTTATCCCAGTAGAATTACCAGGACAGATGGGCCTATGACCTTAGAGTGACACCATGACCGCAGGACAGGAGACACAGCCAAGCATCTTGGAGGACAAAGACACCAGTGGATGTGGGGGCCCAGCAGAGGGGTGGTGGCCAAGGCCAGTTCTACACTAAGGTTACTGTTGGTGAGACCTACAGACAGGGCAACAGAAAACAAAACCATCACAAAAGGAACCAGAGAGATGCATGAGAACATCTCTTTCTACTCGTCCACCAGGGTGACTGGTGCTTTGTGATCTATTCCTTGTTCCCACTCCCCTTTCTCCCATCAGCTCCTTGTTGGTTCCTGGGGGATGTGTGTGCACGAGGGTCTGGGGTGGGCACTTCAGTGATGATGTAATAAATCCTGGCAGATGAAGGTCTTGGGGCTAGAAATGTCATCACAAGAAACCCTCAGGATCTGGGATAGGCTGGCAGGCTCCATCCAGTCCTAAAGTACAATTTCAGTTTATTGTTTGACAACTTCCGAACAAAAGGGAAGCTCTGTCTAAACCACAAGTCTTAAGACTCATGATGGGAGGCTGGCCATCCACCAGCTGTCTACACCAGAGCTGGAATTCTCTTGAGATCCTGGGTAAGCCCAGCTTCCGAAAGCGCATTTGTGTTTGCAGAGCAGTGTGTGATTTCCACCCAAATCTACCGCATGTGTGAGGATGGGCACAATAAATGCAGCTGAGAACCCTGAAACCAGACAGTAAAAACTGCACATGCACCTGACTGCAGGTAAGAAACAGAAATGATGTTGCGGCCCAGCATCTGCACAGGGAGACGCGGCACACATAACACTACGTGGTGTTTTTCTTCAATTGATGCAACTCAGTAATTTTTATTGCAACTGGAAGACAATACATCACAGAAACTTTATGGTAGGTCTGGGGAAAAGTGTTATTTACAATAAATGATGAAATAGTTTGTCTTTGGCAATATGATTACATATGAAGAATGCAAAATGCAGGTATGGATGCCTTCCAAGCAACACCATCAAGTCCCTAGAGTTCGGCTGATCGCGCCTGCCTCCACATTGTTTCCTTAGGTTCACAAGAACATAACAGAACATCACGTTCTTTCTCCTTTATGGTTCTCCCTTTCTATTCATGATATTGGCAGTTTCATACAGAAAATACAGAAAAAAAAATTGGCTTTTGAAAAATTATTACTCTTGTAAATTAATTTGGCCGTGTACGTCTATTGGCCAGCCAAGGTCAGACGACCCTAAGCATCAATAGTAAACCTCTTGGTCTTCTGATTGCTTTATCACTTTTTTTTTTTCTGTAAAACAAAACAAAACTCAGAAATGTTACAGAATCAGAGTATTAAAAAATGTACAAGTGTATATGCTTCCCAGACACACATGGATACATTTTTCCTCCACATTTTCACCATGGCAGTATTAAGTAGTGAGTGTGAATGACACAGCATGAAACTGGTTACTGAATCAGCTATGAGCTCAGATGGCCTCAACATACATACTCAAGAAATGTTGCATGTTTAAATAACTGAGAGTGTGCTAAATCTCATCTAAAAAAAAGGAGGAGAGGGGCTGGGGAACTCAGGCCACAGTCATGAAAGGATGAATACAATTTCTAGGTTTAATAGGTTCACCATATCGAAGTCTTTGAGAATCCAATATGGAATATCAATTATTTTGCAAAAGGTAGAGAAGGCAGTTCTCAACTTTTGCAAATGAAATACAGTGGAAAAACACTGTTGTATGTATTCCAAATAAATAGTCTTGATTTCAATGCTAACAAAACAACAGGAAGGGTACTCGTGAGCATCTCACGGTTAAGTCAGAAATGATGGTTCCCACAGGTCTGATTTCAGAAGTACAACAGCAAGATGCAGCACCATAGACACATCGGTTTCGGCTGTTAAAAGATGGATCGTTTTAAAAACTGTGTTTTCCTTCCTTAATTTTTGGTCAGTGAAGCTAGCACTTGTTTGCTGAACTGTGGAAGAACTGCAAGGTCACACACATTATTCATGATAAAGCAGCCGAGCTGACGAGTCTGTGCTTAATTCAAGAATAACCAGTAGGAGAGAGGAAAAACACAAGGAGTTAACCACCATCGCCGGTGCTCTCTCAAAGGAAGAGGGGTTAACAGATGAATTCACAAAGGTAGGCAGACCTATACAGAACACTGAATGCCATGTGTAAATCCTCATGAAACTCCAGAAACAGGAACACCACACAATGTATATACTTTGATTTACACATTCCGTTACAAAGGAAAAAAAAGACACCATTACAACTTTGTAACTGTGTTAACTGCAATATAAACCAAGTCCAGAGTTTGGCAGGTAACTAAAAGAGGGTTATCACTTAGGTTATATAGCAAAAGTGTTGATGTATATTATATATAGTAGTATAAATAATAAAAAAGTATTATTTAAATTAGATCACAGTGCTGCATTATGTGCATAACAGTGTTTGATATAGTATTGGTGGGCTGGGACCTACGACACTAAGGACTTAACTGTCAACACTGGGAAGTCACAATCAAGAGGAAACACAGAGTTCCAATGTTTTCTTTTGGTGGCAAAAAAAAAATTCTGAAGATGAAAGAAAAATACTTCTCTACAGAAACATAAAAATCAATTGCAACATCTGGGCAGCTGTGATCCACCAGAAAGAAACGAGTCCCAACCTGAATTAAAGGGAAAGATAAATCACATGGAATTTAATCCAGTCTCATCTAGAAAAGCTTCCCATTTAGGTCACTTGTACGTAACTCCAATTCCTTCTCCAAGAGCTCTTCCAGGAGAGGCGCACGGCCCCCCACACAGAGTGGAATGAGTGGAACTTGCGTCAGTAGCCCTTGGCCTGGGCAGTCCTGGCGTGGTGCAGGACTCTGAACTGGGCACAGAAGGCGTCCACCTGGTTCTCACTCTACAGAATCCACTGCCTGATACTGTCCCTCAGGCAGGAGCCTCCTTCAACACAACGGCCCCTCCCAGAAGGCTCCTGGTAGTAACTGCTGTGGCCAGCAAGCACTAGACACACTGAATGCCTCTGCAAAACAAAACAAAACTCAACTCCGTTCTTGGGAAAGGCCTCTGGCACATTCCTTCTTAAAAACTCCCAAGATTGAGACCTGCCACAATCGTTCTGGCCATGGTTTTCTCCAACCACCAGTGAAATATGGGTTTGGTTCATTTTAGTTTCAGATAGATGGCTTCACCAAAGAACTCTTGATAGAATACTGATTAGAGAGGGGCAGGGAAGTAGGAGCTTATGGTATATTGTAAGGCTGGGAAATATCTATGATGCAAACCCTTTCCACACAGTACTAGATAAAGATAAAAGACAATTATAATAGGATAAAAATAACTGTCTATGTGTGTATCATTTAAGAAAAAAAGAGTGACTGTCTCTTTTCTCTTAAATGTGTCCGAGGGCCAATAGCAAGTAATCGTAGACATCGTGGCGTTGATGTGTTCACGGTTGGTTTCCAAAGCATCTTTAAATATTGCTATAGTTCCCCGTTTCCCCCTCCCCCCTGCCCCGTGTGAGTATGTGAGATACTGGAATGACACACAAACCGCCACTTCTCCCAGCAGGAGAAATGAAAGCAAAAACACCACACCTCTTAATGGTGTTCAGGCGATCTGTCAGACTAATGGATACATATGCTAGTTTGGAAGCTAAAAGAACACCTGACGTTTGGGAAGGAATTCCAAGACTAAAGTGAATGACACTTAAGCAAAATATTCTTTCACAAATAGGCTTGTGCTTAAATTCTCTACCGCTCTTGGAGGAGGGGATAAGAGAGGGTGCCTCCTGCCCCTTGGCTTGTTAAGGACACGGACAACCTCATTCTGCAATGAATTCACTACAAACAGCCACATACACATTGATACTTCTTGTTTTTGTTCTCAACAATCAAAATGCAAAGTTAAACACAATTGAGCCATTGTTTTGGTTATGCATAATGTGTATGCCTCCAAAAACAGAAGAAAAATAGGAAGAAGTACCCTCACTAAAGGTTCCCCGACAAGTCTTCCGGCAGATCCAACGAAGGGAGACTCAGGAAAATCACACTTAGAAAGCTGCCCGATGAGGTATTTATGCAAAAAGAGTGGTTCTGGAGTTAAGAACACACTTTTATATTTCTCTATTTCTCAGAGAGATCAGAAAAGTAAATCACACACATTGCATTTTATTATTTTCTAAAAGAGGCCTCTGCCCCTTTAGAAAAATGAAAAGAGGGGAGACAGCCCACGGTGGGGATTTTAATTGGAAGAAGTCCCTGGCCAGAAACATTCCTGAATGTTGAACCTCTGCCTTTCAGGAGAGAGGTCTGAATTTTATCATCGGGGGAGTGGGATGAAGGTGGGGCACTGAGCTGGAGGTCTTTAGGCTTGGTCAGGTGACAACACAAATCAAGGTGTCGCTCAGGCTCCATAGCTGTGGATGGCTTTTAGGGTGGCAGATGTCTGGGGAGACGGAGGGAACAGAGCACTGCAAAGATATTTTATTCCCATCTACACCCTGAACAAATATGCTAAAAGTATTCAGCTTCAGGTCATGAATTCGACCTGTTGTAGAGGTGCAGGTTTTTTCAGGTTCTCTCATCAGCAACCCACCGGAAGGTAAGTGTGGGGAATGCACCAGTTAGTTCCCACTGTCCGGGCTGATGGCGCTTCTGACACTACCTGGTCCTGGCAGATGGGCTTGGCTTTGGCCCACAGCAGTCCCTTGTTTAAAAGTTAAGGTCATCTCTGTTCCCTCCCTCTCCTCACGCATCGTATCCTGAGCCACAGTACTGGGTGTCTGTGTTTTAAAGTTTCCCTCCACTTGGATGGAAGATCATATTCTTCTAGAGATTTCTCTTTGGAACCTCCCCCCGCCCCCTCCAAAGAAAATTTCTTAGGCAAAGGTAACAGCAGGAGTTTCTGGGCTGCACGACACTGTCTGGTATCTAAAGTCAGCTCTCACGATCCAGGTGGTCTTAATTCCAGGTTGGTCAGTGTGCTGAAGGTAGCGATGGCCGGCCCCTGCTTCCTACTGCGACATGGCGTTGTGGCGATAGGATGTCTGGGGCTGGCCTTTCCTACCTCGGCATCGCTTCCTCCTTCACGTGAACCCCATCTCGTCCCCTCACCCAATAAGGCCCATTAGCACATTTCCCCTTCTTCTGGCTAATTTGCATAATTATTCACTGCCTTTTTCCTAGAACCAAATCATGGTAATGATTTTCTCAAGTAAGCGTCCCATAATTCTCTTGATTCTATCATACACACTCACTACTAAGTTTGCCCTCAAATTATTGCGTCATGTTAAACATGTACAGACAGAGAGAAAGGACACACTTTCAACAGAGAATCAGAGGGGGTCGGGGCTGAAGTGCACACAAGGCAGTACAGAGTTCAACCATCCAAGCCCTACCAGAGCATGAAGATATTTTTATATTGCAGAGTAAGTTCCCCAACAGTCAGAATTTGTCCCTGAAGAAGGTTAAACCTTAAACACCTGCTTCAAAAAACCAAAACAAAATAACCCGAAAAAAACAAAAACAAAAACAAAAAACAAAAACAAAAAGGAAAGAAAGGAAGCAAAGAAAAAGAAAGAAAAAAGAAGAAAACCAAAAGAACCTCTAAGCCTAAGGGCTTAAAAATCAGAGGCATAGCCTTTTCTCTATTTTCTATATTTATATGAAAATAATTCATGCTTCATGCTAAATACATTATTTACCTTACAAGAACTTTGTTACTTTTGAATAAAAAAAGTTTGTTTTTGTGATTTTTTTTCTTTTTCTTTTTTTTCTTCAAAGGAATCCATGCATTGTGGATCAGAAATTCCTGCTGGCTATACTGGCTGAATGTGGAAATCATTGATTTTTGCAAAGATAAATCCTGACATTAATTGCAAACTCCATTTTGAGGGCAGTATAGGAGTTATTTTATTTTTTGCCATGTTTTACTTTTTTTTTTGTCCATCAGTGTGCCTTTAATCTTAAAAATACACCACAATACTAATGGCAGGTTCCGTAGCTTTCTAGTTTTTTTTTTCACTTGGATCAAATAGTTTTGATAGACAGAAAAAGATCTGTACCATTATTTCCTTTCCTTAACAGCTATTGTAATTTCCTGGACCTGGTTGCTTTTCACTTGGGCAGTTAAGAAGACACAGCTTGTTTTCCACATCAGTGCTCTCTCTCTCCTTGTGTGTGTGTGTGTGTGTGTGTGTGTATGCGTAGTGTGTTGTGGTGTGTGTCTGTGTGTATGTGTGTGTGCACAGGGCCAACCTTCAGGCTTATGGCTTTTGGAACATTTTCTTAATTTAATAGAGAACAGAATTCAGTGATTAGCAACATCACTAAAAATTTACCCCATTTCTTCTCCATGAGTCACTGACGCCCGATGTGCGTGAACAGTCCAACGTCCACCTCGTAAGACGTCATCGGGCTTCAGGGTTCAGAAGCATGGAGGACTGGTGGCCGGCCCTCTGTGCTTGCCGTGTGACAGTTCCAGTGGCTTTCCTGGCACCATCAGATGCCTGGTGCCACAGGCTTGGGTCTGCTCCTAGGGGGACGAGGGGTCCTCCTTCTCCTCAATTGCTTTATGTGCCTCAGTGAACCCAATGGGATGGACAACCTGACTTTTTAAACCTAAGGGTTGGGCCTGAACGATGATTACTTTGCCCACGTGCCTTCTAGGTGCCGAATGTGTGTTCCTGTGGTATTGACGTTGACATCCCTGCGGATTCAGCCACAGGTTTTTGACAAGCTGGAGGAAGCAATGGTAATTTTGGCTTTTTCGGTTTTGTCTTCAGATAATGAAAAGCTTTTGTAAAACAGCTGAGTGTCAATATGAGTTCTATGGCTTCAATCTCCTTTAAAAATAAAATTCTTAAGGGTCCAAAACAAAGAAGGGGGGCAAATTAAAACAAAACAAAAGGAAAAGAAAAGAAAGAAAACCAAACCAAAAACAAGAAAAAAGAAAAAAATCGCTGATATTGCCACAAATCATTCGAAATCTCCTGACATGCTGAAACCAAATGGCCGTAAGTTCAAAACAAATCAGTGACTTGTTTTTAATTTTTTGTGGTTTCCTTTTGCTCTTTCTGCCCCTTTGCCGTCCGATTGGTGATGTTATTCAAACAGGACCTGATCCCTGCTAAGTGCAGGAGTGACCCCGCTGCTTCTTTCATCTCCTCGTCGTCGCTCTCGGGGGGCTTTTCGGTGCGTCTCTTTTTGAGGGGCAGTGTGTCGCTGGGGACCTTCCTGGCCTTGGCGAAGTGCTGGCGCTTCTTGTGCTGGGATGCATACCCGCTGTCCCCCAGAGAATCCTTGGGCTCCTTCTGGCTGTGCTTCCTGTCATCCTCCTCCGTGTCGCTGGGGCTCTCGCGGCTCCGGAAGCTCCCCTCGCTGCCCTCGCTGCCCTCCTGGCTCCCCTTGGTGGCAAACTCATAGTGGTCGTCGGCCGAGGAGGAGGAGGACGAGGAGGAGATGGAGTCGCTGGTGGGCGAGGTGCTCCGGGCGTTGGAGGACTTGGCACTGCTGTAGTTGTGATCCTCCTTGGGGTCTCCGCTGACCACCGGGGAGCCACACGACGGCTCGCTCTCAGTCCGCATCCGGCAGCTGGTGATGCCGTTCCTGCAGAGCGAGGACAGTGGGGAGGGACGGGAGACAAAAAGGGGACACAGTTAGACCTCCTCAGATGGGGGTGCCCAGCAGCCCGCCTGCCTTCAAACATCAGCCCCTCTGCGTTCAATGGAGCCACTTGCAAACTGTGGGGGCAACAGGTGGATCTGCTTTGAAGGCAGGGTCCTAAATCCTGACACCTCAGTCTCCCCTGCTTATCTCCTATAATGGCAGCTTCACTCCATTTGTGTGGCTGAGACGTCAAAACAACACTTCTGAAGTGACAGCGGCGGAGGCTCCATCTCTTACATTAAACCATAAAAATCAAGCTGTGCTTGGTTCGCGTCCCCGCCAACACCGCGGAGTCAGACACCGCCAGACGATGTTGGCTGGTACTTCAGAGAACAAAGTCTGCTCTTGTCTGAAGCTGCTACATTAGGAGGCTTTTGTCAGAAGACTAAACCAGTGTTCAGCAAAGATACCTGCCATGTGGTGACAGCTACTCACTCATGCATTCCCTCCCTCGTTCATGCAATCTACAAATATTCACTGAGCGACTAATAGAAATGCATGACCTTAGGGAGGGTTCTGGGGGAGGGACACGGGGACACGGGGTTGGATGGGATATAGACACTGTCACAGCGATGCTGCAGCCTAACAGAAAGGCAAGTCAGGGTCACGTCACAGACCAGAGAGCAGTAAGCTACGATTTCCCCAACTCAACACCTGCCAGGCGCGCTGCTAAGTCTGCGCAGAGGACCATGTTTAACTCCATAAAGTGAGTATTAGCATCCTTAGTTTACAGTGGCTCCAAGTGAAGCCTGGAGAAGTTCAGTGATTTACTTAAAGTCACACAGCTAATCACATGCAGAGCAGGGACTGGAATCAAAGTCTGACTCTCAAACTTGAGGTCTTAGCTACATCACCAGACCGACCCTCCTTGGTGATTTCCCTATAACAAGGTCCCTGCTACCCATGCCTATCAGGCCTCTGTAGTGCTCATCACACCTCTGATTATTTCTTTGTGTCTTTACATCTGAGCGATGTACTTAACATCCCTTGTCCTTCCTTATCGGGGAAGTGGGAATAGTAACTACACTGTGGGGTTGAGGACACGCATTAATGCCTGCAGGTGTCAGGACCGGGGCTTGGCCTGAGAGCAATGGCTGTGAAGCTTATTCCTGGTTAGGACCCACACTTCTTGTGTCTGGGAGGCAGCTGCCTGTCTGATAGTGCCTGGCACCCAGCCTTCAGAAGGATGAATACTTGCAGGAGAGGAGGGTCACTTGTAGCTGAAGGGGACAAAGGAAGGACACCAGGGAATGTTTTGTGGAAGACAAGGCATCTGATCTAGGACACAAGGGCTGAAGAATTTGACGGGATGAGAACTGTTTTATTGCACCATGCTGGCCCGGTTTCCTGTAAGCTCATCTACCTTGTGATCCATCTCTAAGCCCAACTGTAAGTACTCTTATCCTCCCTCCATAGAGGACACTCCCCACCATCATCATGAACTGTGTGGTGATGATGTCCATGAATGTGTCCCATCAGAGAGCTAGCTCCACGAGACAGGGTGTGGTTACTGCTAGGCCCCCAGTGGCTATCACTGTGTCAGCACGGTGGACACAACAGATAAACTGAGGAAGTGCAGCAGCAGGTGGAATCACGTGGCCGAGAGTATGAAGCTTGGGAAGTGACTGTGGGTCTCCACCACCATGACTCGCTGGGCACACCCTGAGGATATGGCACCAGTAGAAGGGCTGTGGGGTCAGGATCACCAATGAGATAACAGTAGGGACAATCTCTACCCTGGCTTTTCTCCTGTCACCCTCATGGGCCTTGAGGCTCAGGGAGACTTCAGTTGCACCCCACATAGAAAGTGAAAGGGGAAGGGAAAGAGTCCCTAATGAAAAGGGTGCAGTAGGGAGTGAGGCGAAGGAGTTGCTCTCCTTTGGCCCCAGGGCCAGTGGTATTCTGCTAAATTTAGGCTGGGGGAGAGACTTCGTACTCTTGTGTCCACCAGCAAAACGCACGAGGGTCATTATCAAAACTCAGCCTTTGCTAGATGTCCAAGAGCCTCATGATGAACTCCAACACTTACAATGTGTGCATTTGTTCATCGAAGTCCCAGTGAGACCCAGAAGGTTCCCAGCTTGTGTCCTGTGCTCCATGATCCCAGACACATACCACCTCCCCCAAATCCTTACAGACACAGCCTGGCTTGCACACCACACACGCCTGTGTTCATATCCCAGTGCTGCTTATCAGTGACTCTGAGCAGGCTGTTTTACTTCTTGAAGCCTCAGCTTCCTCATCTACCTTGCGGGGCTGTGCGAGGATTAAATGAACTGTCCTGAGCACAGAGCAAGGCTGCTTGTGGTGCCTGATCGTGTTTACTTGCCATCCGATTCCTGCGACTTCCTGCTGCTATGACTTGTTCGCTCTGAGCAGTCTTGTTTTCTCTTTCTATTCTGGATCAGGAGGCGTATGGGAACCCAGCACCAAGTCAGAGGCAATAGGCCGTTCAAGAGGAGTTCCCCCAGGGCTTGCCTGTGAACACAGCCCCTGAGCTTTGGGGTCTGGCCTCCTCCATATCTGTTTTCTGCAGACTTCCTATTTCTTGGCTGTGTCTTGGGTGCATAAAGATGGCTGGGATAAGATTACCTCGAGGTGTTACCAAATATGAGACTTGGTAAATGTAATTAATCATACAGCTAGCTACTAACAGTTATTAAAGCGAATGAAAATGAAAGTCTCGTTGCACGGTCCTCTTGATCTTTGCCATTTCAGGGAACTACTATAAAATACAAAAATAATTCACCCACTGAACTAACATCAAACAGTTTCATAGTAAATCTAAGTATAATTGAAAGAGTAAAGTGGGCTATACTTAGCTTTTAGTAAATGGATTCAGTTCTGAATGCTTCTTTTAAAAAATAACTTGGGGCTTACAACTCACGTCACTACCACAGTGAAGCAGAACGTGATCCCTCTCTGAACACAGACGGGGAGAATCACAAGAGTGAGAAAGAAAGCAAGTGCTCCACAGTGCTGATTCCTGGTGAATCTAGGTGAAGGGTCTGTGCTATTCATTGTGCTTTTCTTTCCCTTCTTTCCTAAGTTTGAACATTTTTTAAATACAAAGTGTTGGGGAGGGGAATACACTAGAACCAAAGCAATGACGTTAAAGGTGAGCCCCACACTATCACAAGAGGAATGGTTTCGAGCCTGGGAATGTTTCTCTCTTTCTTAAATAGGGAGATTAGCAGCATTAAAGAGGGGGATCCAAATGGAAACTTTCTTCTTAAAGAGATCCCATGGATTAAAGGGAGAATAGAAAAGAGAATGATTCCACGGCCCCTGATCTGATGCTGTGTGGGGCAGAGTTTCTGGTACCACCTAGAATCACACTACATGTCAACAAAGTCCAGGACCCAAGTCCCTCTTGGAACACTGGCCTACTTAATCCATTTCACAGAAAAACAGAAGCTCAGCGAGCCTCATGGTTGATGAGTGGGGTGGCTCAGACAATCTCAAAGATGGTTCAAGCAGGAATTCAAAATATCTCCCTGTCACTCCCGAAGAAGGAAGTTTACTGTGATAAAGACAGAAAACAATACATCCACTGACAATATTTCTGGATGAAAACAGGTACACAGACATGACTTCGGGGAGTGAGAATTAAAATATAAATGTCTCTCTTTCTCATTTGATGAAATTAACCTTCCCTGAGATTGTAGCTTGGGATTATGTAATCTGTAAATTACACACAAAACTCAGCAGGAAGTGACAAGCTCCTTCATTTATTAATAACTTGGTGCAACGTTATTCATGATGGAGAAAGGCAGCTGCACTGACTTGGTGTCAAATGCTTCCCGCCGCGGGGATTGCCATTACAGGACAACAAATGCTTAAAAGAAACCAGCCATTCTCAACATGTTGGAAGGTGAATTTCTAACCACTTTCTTAAAAATCATTCATTAAAATGAACATGTGATCCATCCGAAATGCCTGCAATTTTTCAGTTTTAGCTGAATTTAGGTGTAATGATATAGCAATGAGCATAAATTAGCATACATCAGAGCCACCTGATTTTACTGGGCCTCTAAAAGTTTAACGCACGTGGCTCAACAAAACCACGTGCTATTCATCTCAAATAAAACCTGGTACTCATTCTCTTGTCAGATAGTTGGAAAATATCAAACATAAAAAGTGAGAAATCACATTAGTTCAAACCCAGAATGCGCAGGCTTTTAACTAAAAGTCAAGGTGTAGGTTTATGACATGGCCATTTGCCATTTTTTGTTTGTTTGTTTGTTTAACCAGTTAATTAGGGGTTCCACTACAGTATAACGAGCATGTGGCGTCTCCGCCTCTTACCTGGTGCACTAGGAGTCTCTCTGGAACTAATGGCTCTAACTCTAAAGGATATCACGTAGGGTAGTTGTCCTCCCCAGGGATTTACTTGAGGACTCTGATCTTTTGCCAAATGTGAAAAGCAGATGGAATGAATGGGACTGTAGAAGCAGGGGACTGGAGCAAGTCCAAAGCTTCTTTTGAAAACCAACTGCAAGTAGACATGGAAGAGAAGAGATGACCAGAGACTTCCACCTCCAGCCAAGTGGTAGAGAGACATTTGGAAGGTTCTCTTCTGACTATAATACAAAATATCCTAGATCAAGTACAGTAACTTGTTTTAAAGGCATTGCTGAGTTCACTAGAAAATCAGGGATATTCAGAGAACCACACAAACATACACACAAATAAAACATTTAAAAATAATCTGCAACGTGAGCAATCAGGCAACTAGGCAACTAAGAAAGCCAAAGTTTCTCTATAGCAAACGTCTGCCCTCGCAGAAGAACAAGAACCCAAACTCACTCAGCAGGAGGCAGGAGGGGAGCAGCAGGAAGGTGGATGCTGGCTGCTCTCTGGTTACTGTGCACCCTCTAAGGGCGTTCAAGTGGCCTCAGGTATACTGGTCCCCCGGGCTTCCAACCGAGGTTTCAAAAGCAAATCCTTTCTGGAAGAACATACTTTAAACCCAAGCCACAGGGAATTTCCATGGATAAGATTTCAAGAACGTGGGTTCATAATAAAGAAAATAAAAATAAAAACATTAAACACAATGGGAATAAGCCACCATAAGCAAAGAGACAACAGAACAAAGAAATGATAGAATCTGAACAGCAAAGACTACAAATGTTGAAATAATTAGTTACAGAATGTAAAGTTAGTATGTTTAAAGAAATAAAGGAGGAAATTGAAAAATACTAGAAAGGAAGATCAGACTACATTACAAAGCACTAAACAGAACTTCTAGAGATAAAACATATAATCCTTGAAATTAAAAACATCAATGCAAAGTGTGGTGGCTCACACCTGTAATCTCAGCTACTCAAGATGCTAAGGAGGAAGAAGTGCTTGAGCCAGGAGATCAAGCCTAGCCGGGACAACACAGTGAGACCCTGCATCAAAAATAAATTAATTAATCTACATTGAAGGTGGTCCTAAAAAACTCAATGTGGCTGAAGAGAAAAATTAGTGAATTGTTATATGGACCTGAAGATACTACACAAAAGGCAGCAGAAAGAGACAGAGATAGAGAATACGGAAGAAAGGTTGGATGAGACGGAACACAGAAAGAAGAACCAATAGAAATCTAACTGGAGTTCCAGTGAAAAGAAAAAATGGGGAAGATTCAATATTTGAATAGAAAATGGCTAGAATTTTCTAGTTTTGATGACAGTACCAATCTTCAGATTCAGAAAGCCAACACATCCCATGCGGGATAAAGAAAATAAAGCCCATACGTAGACACATCACAGTCAAACTTTAGAGCAGACACAAAAAAGACAAAAAGATTTTAAAGTAGTACAAAGAAAACGTATCGCCTAAAGTACTAATTAGGATAAAACAAGTGAAGCAGAAGAAAGTGGAACAATATTCTCAAGAGAGAAAATAACTGTCAATCTAGAATTTTATATCCAGTAACACTATCTTCTAAGGGTAAGGGCAAAATACATCTTTTCAGGCAAAAATTCAGGGCTTTAACCTCAAATAAACCCTCACTGTAGGAATTTCTTAAGAACATATTTCAGGAAAGAGAAAAATAATCCAAAATGGAAGATCTGAGATGTAAGAAGAAATGATCAGTAAAGAAAATGTAGGCTGGGTGCTGTAGCTCACGTCTGTAATCCCAGCACTTTGGGAGGCCGAGGGAAGCGAACCACTTGAGCCTAGCAGTTCCAAGACCAGCCTGGCAACATGGCAAAACCCTGTCTCTACTAAAAATGCAAAAAATTAACTGAACATGGTGGTGCATGCCTGTAGTCCCCACTACTTGGGAGGCTGAGGTGGTAGCATCATTTGAAACTGGGAGGCTGAGGCTGCAGTGAGCTGTGTTCGTGCCACTGCACTCCAGCCTGGGCAACAGGAGTGAGACCCTATCCCAAAAAAGAAAAGAAAATGTGGCCAAGTATTGATTGTACAATACAATAATAATAATGACTAAGTGGTTAAAGACACTACACACACACACACAAAACAAACAAACAAACAAACAAACAAACCAAAAATACCCAGAACTGAAGTACTGGAGAAATGTAGTATATCAATTGGGAGGTGGACAGAACTGAATTTAAAGCATTCCCAGAGCCCTGTATTAATCAGAAGGTTAAAGATATTGATTAACTTTAAATATTTTAAAATATTCATGCTAAACGTTCTAGGATCAACACTAAATGAAGAAAAACAGAATGGGTAACTTCCAAATCATTAGAAGGGGGAAAAAATGGAATGAAGAGTAGGAAAATCAATTTAAAATCATGCCAGAAAAAAAAAGAATCTGAAAAAATGAGGCAAACACAAATGTAAAACGAGATGATAGAACCAAACTCAAAAATGTCAATAAAAATGGGCTAAAAGTCTTCAGCTAAAAGGTATAGATCATTAGCTCAAATTTAAAAAAGAAAAAAGAAGCCCTATGCTGTTTGCAAGAGACACTCCTACACAACAGGATAAAGAAAAACAGGTTAAAAGTAAAAGACTGGAACAAGTTATGCTATGCTGGTATAGCAATATTAAAATGAGATCAGATAGATTTCAAGGCAAAAATCATTACTCCAGATAAATAGTCATTCAACATTCTAAAGATTCAACCCATCAGGAAGATAAAACAATTCTAAATGTGCATAGTTCCAATAAAATACCTTCAAAATATATATGCCTAAAATTGAAAGAGGTACCAGAAGAAATAGTCAAATCTACATTGGAATGGCAGAGTTTAATACATCCCTTTCAGTATACAGTTGATCAAACTGACACACACACACACAAAAGTTTCGTATGGAGATTTGACTTATTGGACATAAACATAGAACATGTGCTAATAATGGAAAAGACATATTTTTTGATGCACACATGACATTTTTTATTTTTATCTACCTATTTATTTTTCATTTATAACTGAGAGAGATGGGGGGGTCTTACTATGTTAACCAGACTGGTCTTGAACTCATGACCTCGAGCAATCTCCCACGTCAGCTTCCCAAACTGCTGGGATTGTAGTTGTCAGCCACCAAGGCTGGCTGAAATATTTTTAAAAAATTGATATATACTAGACCATACAGCAAGTGTCAACAAATTTCAAAGAAGCAATATTGTACAGATAAATTCTCTGACCACAACGTATTGAAATTAACAGTCAATGTTGAGAGATAACTAAACACAAAAATAAAAAACAACCATCTTCTCTTTAGTTTGGAAATTCAAAGAACACATTTTAAAAATACCCATGGATCAAAGAAAAAATCAAAATGGCAATTAGAAAATACTTACACCTTAACAATAATTAAAATAAATAATACCAAAACCGATAGAATGCAAAAAGCACTAGGGTGAGGAAAATTATAACCTTAAACTTGTATAGAAGAAGAAGAAGAAAGGCTTGAAATGAAAGTACCCAATCTAGACAAAGAAAAACAGAATAAATCCAAAAAAGAAAGGAAATTATAAATAGCAGAAATCAATGGAATAAAGAATAAATGCAAAGTAGAGCTAACTTAAAAAGTTGATTCTTTGAAAAAAAAATCTATGGCGAGATTAACTAAGGAAAAGAGAAATGATGCAAATGAAATAAGGAATAAAAAAGGGACATAGTTACAGAAGATGTTTTGAAATATGACAAGGTATATTATGAATAATTCTTTGCCAATACATTTGAAAACTGAGGTGACGTGGACAAACTCCTAGAGTTGCCAAAAGAAATTCAAAAGGAAATTTAAAAGCACAAGTCATCCTATTATCATTACGTAAATTAAATCAATAGTTAAAAATCATCCCACAAGGAAAACACCAGTGCCAGACTATTTTGCAAGCAAGTTCCAACAAACATTAAGCAATAGATATTTCCAGTCTTAGACAAACTCTTTCAGAGTTTATCTGAAAGAGTGAATATGCCTCAACTCCTTTTCTGAGGCTAATGTAATCTTGACAATACACTAGATAAAGAGAGAACAAGAGAAACGTGGGTTATAAACAAAGACACAAAATTCATAAATAAAACATTAGCTTGGCAACTCTAGTAATGTGTAAAAAAAAGTATCATAAGCAAGTATATTCAGAAATGCAAGTTTTGTTCAAAATGACAAATTTATAGTGTAATTCACCACAGTAAAAAAAAAAAAAGAAAAATTTTATAGTTATCTTAACGATGCAAACTTTTTTTTATGAAACTCAATAACCACTCACGATAAAATATAGCAAACTATGAATAGAATAATTTTCTTATGATAAAGCATATTTCCTAAGAAACCTTTAACTAATATCCTATCAATTGTGAATCAGTAACATGGGTCCATTTAAAATATGAAATAACACAAAGATGTCTGTTATCATAACTTCTATTCAGAGGTCCTGGACTGTGCAATAGGACAGGAAAAAGAAAAGATACAATAATTAGGAAAAAAAACCCCACCAGTATTGACAGAAGATATGATTTGTGCACAGAAGAATCTATAAATTGTTAGAATTACTAATGCCGTTTATTTAGCAAGGTTGCTGGAAAAAAAAATCAATAATGTGAAATAAATTGCATTTCCATATATTAGCAGCAAGTAGAAATACATCATATTAATTTGTAAAATTTATAACAGCATGAAAAAGAATCTATTCTATGTAGAACAAATCTAACTGAACAGGCATAGGAACTTTAGGGAAAAAAATCACAAAGGTGTAATGAGAGGCACTGAAGATTTAAATAAATGGAGAACTACAAACGCTCATGGACTGAAAGATGCAAAAAGGAAGTTTTGTTGTTAAGAGTTAGGGTCTCACTATATTCAGGCTGGCCTCAAACTCCCAGCTTAAGCAATCTTCCCACCTCAGCCTCCTGAGTAGCTGGGACTACAGGTACATGCCACTGCATCTGGCTTTCAATATAGGAGTATTAATCCACAACAAATTGATCTACAGATTCCATACAGTTCTAGTCAGGAATCACAATAGGGTGTCTTTTGTTCTTCTTGTTTGCACACCCCCTTGCAGTTTATCAAGCTGATTATAAAATTTATATGCAACTGCAAAGAGCCAAGAATAGCAAAGACACTTTAAAAAGAACAAAGTGGGAGAACATGTGCTCCCAGACTTAAGAACTTACAAAGATATAATACTTCAGACACTGGGGTATTGCCATGGTACAGGAAAATATGAAATAGGACCAAGAGCCCCCAAAATAAACCCACAAATATTAGTAAACCTGATATATATCAGAGCTAGCATTTCATATCAGTGGGAAAAAGAGGGGCTACTTAATAAGTGATGCTGGGATAACTGTTTATTATTTGAAAAATATTTAAATGTATCTCTATCTCACTCCGTAACTCCAGATGGATTACAGACTCAAATAAGACGACTTAAATGTGAAACAAAAAACTTTAAACCTTTTAGAAAAAAAACTATAGGAGACTAGATGACCACAGAGTAGGGAGATAAATCTTTAACACACCAGATTTCATAAAAAGATTGATACATGTGATTAATAAGAATGGAAATTGAAAGAGAGTGAAAAGACCATCTGCGAACTTAGAAAATCTGCAATATATGTACTCAATACAAGATTGATATGTAGACTATATCAAGAACTCCTATGAAGAGAAGAAAAAAGGGAACCCAGTAGAAAAATGAGCAAAATGCTAAACAGGAAATCCATAAAATAATATATTCAAAGAGACCGTTAAATATATGAAAAACTGTGCAACATCTTTAGTAACAAGGGAAACACAAATTAAAGTACAATGAGATACCATTACATACCTACTAGATTGGCTGAAATGACAAAGCATGACAATTCTAAATGTGTGTGAAGATGTGGAGGACTAGGGACTATCACACTCTGTTGGTGGCAATGTAATTGGAAACAAGCACTTTACAAAACAATGTAGCATTACCTTGTAAAGCTGAGCATGTACATACATATCCTATAAACCAACAATTTCACTGCTAGATATCTTAAATGAATTTGAGACACGTATAACAATCTCCACAGCAGCACTGCTTGTAATAGCAAAGAACTATTAATGATCCAAATGTTTTTAAAAAATGATGGTATAGTCACATAATGGGATATTATATAGCATGAAAATGACTCAATTACAGTTATATGTCATAAAACAAAGAAACCTAATATGAATTAAAAAAAAAAAACAAAGTTAAAAAAGACACAGTATCATTCTAGTTATTTAAAAAACTCAGGGCTGGGCACTGTGGCTCACACCTGTAATCCTAGCACTTTGGGAGGCTGAGGTGTGTGGATTGAGCTCAGGAGTTCGAGACCAGCCTGGGCAACATGGCAAGATGTCATCTCTACAAAGAATAGAAAAAATTAGCCAGGAGTGGTGGTGAGTGCCTGTAGTCCCAAATACTTGGAAGGCTGAGAAGTGGGAGGACGAGGCTGCAGCGAGCCGTGACAGTGCCACTGCACTCTGGTGCGGGTGACAAAGTGAGACCCTGTCTCAAATAAATAAAGAAATAAAGAAATAAAAATAAAAAGAGAGTAGCCTCCCCAGACCATAAAGATGAACACTACAAAGAATGGTAAGAAATACTAAGGAGCATGCAGAGAATCATTTAATACAAGTTGCATAAAATACTTCTCACCAGGTATCAAATCCTACCTAGGAGAGAGAGGCCATTTAGGTCATTCGTTAAACTGATTTAACTTGTTAGTTTACAGTTCTTCCCTACCTTTTTCACAAAATCCAGTCTAATTCTACCTGTGCCTCAGCTGTAAAATCAAGGTGAGGTTTAAGAACCCTTCCGTCAGCCCTAGAATCTGCAATCTGGCGGATGCATGGCTAAAAAGGTGAAGGATATCCAAGGGGCAGGTGGTTAGCCCTTCCTGGAAGCATCCAGGATCAACTCTTAAGAGTTCTAACTCAGTGGTAATCTCCAGGGGTCCACAATTGTCTCCCAGGAGCTACAAACTGCTCCCCTAAACCACTGAGATAAACATGATTTCCTTTTTGCAAGAGATCACACAACACAAATAGGAGTGATCCTAAAACTCTCCTCCATGAATTATTTTGCATTTAAACCAGTTCAGAATCATAGGGAGTTTGGAGGATTTCTAGACACAACATGAAAAAGAGCCACCAGGACTTTCAAAGGCATTAACAAATGTCATTGATGTGAAATATGAGGAGCAGCTCTAGAATGCTGATCAAATTTCACAGTTTGCTGGTTGTTGTTTAAATTTCTGGACCAGAAGGGCCCAAAGCAAAAACTATGCTTGCTGAAACGCACCCAGGAGGGAATTCAGTGCATGCTTTGTGTGACTGGGATTCTTTTCCTCCTTCCCCTTAAACCTAGCTCTTTAGTATTTTCTCCTCTCCTCCCACTACAAACCAAAATCTAATACTGGGTTTTTTAATCGCCTCCAAAGACCATGATTTCAAAGACAAAGGCCAACAGGTGTTTGGTCTTTAAATACAGAACAAAATACAACACTAGAAAAGATCAGCAGCCAATCTGCCCTCAAGTTACATAATTGGACTACAACCCTATCTTAATACCAAAGGTTGCCACCTTCCTACACTCCTGATACAAACATCTTCTCAAGAGAGGAGACAAGACAGCCGACCCGGAGCAGAACTTAGGCTGAAGGATGGGTTTTCCTGATGATTCGATTTTGACATGACCTTAAGAATTAACGTTTTCTACTACAGTCAGACCATTAATGCCTGACCTGCTTCATGTTCCATGGGAAGTGCAGTTTTCACTTGAGATTGTTGGAGATCCAAATAAAATTAAGCAGCCTTAGATGGTGACTGGATGAAACTCTTGTATAATTTGGTAACAGGTAGGGTGGTCTAGACTTGTAGTCCAGATGATGGCCAGCACTCTTGAAAGCCAATGGCTTTGCCAACAAGTGTACACTGTGCTGAAAGGTGGCATGGATTCAATCGAAGCCTTTTCCTAAGGTTTTGGGGTACCTGAGGTTCCAGTGCTCAGGAAGGAAACCTGGGAAGGTCTGTGGGAGACAGGCTAGGTAAATCCATGAGGCTTTCCACATTACTTATCGAACACCTACATAATGCTGACTACATGCCAGGCACACAGCTGTGTGTAAATCCAAATAACCCATGAGGCAGACACACGTTTCCTTTTGAGAAGCCCGTGGGCACTTCCCCGAGGTCACACGGCTGCAGGCGACGGACCCAGGAAATGTGGTTCCTGAGTTCATGTGCGTATTTTGTTGGCTCAGTTGCTACAGAACAGGCCTTCCCCCCATCAGCTTTCTCCCAATCCTCCAGTGAGCCCTGGATATTTCATTCTTTTCTGCCACCTGATGAGGCAATGTAGGGATCAAAAAGAGCCCTAAAGATTAAAAGCAAGGTGGCTGAGATCCAGGGGGGTTGCTGTGGCCCAACCCTGGGTGTGGGGCAGCCCACGATGCTGTGAATGTAAGAAACCTGGGACTCCTCCTTCCCAAGAAGGCCAGCAACAGCTCTCCCAGGGCTATCATCATGGGTTCCATTCAATGCAATCTCTGCAAGGGATTTCCCTGGGAAAGCAGCCGAAAACACAGGCATAAAACTTTAAGATGTGTGGGTAGTTATTTTGAGGGTGATGTGTCTTGAGGACTTGACGCCCAGGCAAATTTAAAAATAAGCAGGTTTCCAACTCTAAGGATGGGCCAATCTTGGAGGTTATTGAGTAAAAAGTCAACACCGTAAAGTCAATTACACTATTGACAGATACTCTTACAAGGAGATTTCACATCATAATTATATGCAAAGGAACCTAGCAAATAGAAGCTGTGTAATGATCAGCTAATAAAAGTAACACTTCATCTATGTCAATAACAGTTTCAGAGTTAAGACAAACAAACATGGCCTTTGCCACTCAGTGGAGGGAAAAAAAAATCCCTGAAAGACAAATATTTTCACTTAAGGAGAAGTCGCTTAGACTCACAAGGAAAACCTGTCACACAAAAGACAGTGGGAAATTGGTCTTTAGTGGGTGCTAATGACTCCCCCACCCTCCCTGGGCCCCAGCTGAACAGACTGGGGCAGCAACCCCCGTAAACATCTGGGCACACACGGAACACTTGGGCACTGTCATGTGGTCTGGGAGATAACATTCTGTATTGTTCTAGTCTCCACTGGACTGCTTGCCCTTTCAGCCTTGGCTGAGTTTGGGTTCCACTGACATGTGGCCAAATTAAAAAATGTTAAAATTATGATGAATGTGAAAATGCAAAACAAGATTTTTTTTCCTTCAAGCATTTAATGGGTTTTACACAGACACTGATTAGGCAAATGTCTCCATAGCTATGTCTGTGTTCCTTCTTTCCAAAAGCATCTCAGTGTCTACTACTTGCCCTACAAAAAGAGGGCAAAGATACTACAAGCAAGTACCCCTCATTTCTAGAGCTTGCTACCCCTCTTCCCCTAATTTCCCTTAAAACTGAGGGGGGCAAGTTCAGAATTGGCATTTGGACAACTAACTGCTAATGCACAATGGTTTTCTTTACTGGTTATCTCTCTCTCTCACTCTCTTTTTTTGTTGTTGTTTTGTTTTTTTGTTTTGTTTTTACAGAGTCTTGCTCTGTTGCCCAGCAGGCTGGAGTGCAATGGCACAATTTCGGCTCACTGCAACCTCCACCTCCTTGGTTCAGGGGATTCTCCCATCTCAGCCTCCTGAGTAGCTGGGACTACAGGCACACACTATCATGCCCAGCTAATTTTTGTATTTTCAGTAGAGATGATGTTTCACCATGATGGCCAGGCTGGTCTCGAACTCCTGACCTCAGGTGATCCGCCTGCCTCGGCCTCCCAAAGTGCTGGGATTACAGGTGTGAGCCATCGTGCCTGGCCTCTTTACTGGTTATCTCTATTTATGCAAATGGTAACTTGCCTAGTTTCTGCAAACTATGGTTGCACATTTTACCAAAACGATTTTGTTCAAAATTCCTATGATGCTCAGGAAAGTCACTCTTTAATTAGACTATACGTGCCTTTGTAGTGGCAGACATGAAGCAAGCTGTGCCATTACAAAGCTATTGCCACTCAGTCTCAAACCCACCCTTCTACTCTGGGGCTGGACTTTACCACCAGGCTCCATGTGAGGCTCTGCCACCAGGGGGTGCCATAGAGAGACTGAGGTGGTGGTGGAGGAAGATGGAAGTGGCTCCTGCCTGTTTCGTGTTCTTGAGCCACCCAGCAATGCCTGTGCACCTCAGCAGCAGCATTCGTTCTTGGAGTTGCCAAACCCAGTTTGTAGTTTTTCCAGCACCTGCAGAACTATGTTCCCTTAGAGGCACCAGCACCATCAGAGGCTGCTTCCTAGCCCCTGCCCCCCATGCAAAGGTGAGTTTCAGCTCTGCCCTTTGTTTCCAACCTCTTCCCTTTGTTCCCTCAGCCCTAGAGGCGGTAGCTGCCTCCTGCAATTACTCTCTCCATGACACCCTGAGTTATCTCTTTATCCTTTCAGTTACCTAGTTAATAACTTCCTACCTGGTTCACAGGTTTGCTTTCTTTCTAATCATTTTGATTTTTACATGGTCTCACTCTGTCACCCAGGCTGGAATGCAGTAGAGCAATCTCAGCTCACTGCAGTCTTGATCTCCCAGGCTCAAGGGATCCTCCCACCTCAGCATGCAGAGTAGCTAGGACCACAGGTGTGTGCCACCATGCCCAGGTCATTTTTTTTTTTTTAAATAATAGAGATAAGGTTTCGCCATGTTGCCCAGGCTGGTCTCAAATTCCTGAGCTCAAGTGATCCACCCACCTGAGCCTCTCAGTGTTGGGGTTACAGGCGTGAGTCAACGTGCCCGGCCTCGGCGAATTTTTGAACTTTTTGTAGAGCTGGGGGTCTCTCTCTGTTGCTCAGGCTGGTCTCGAACTCCTGGCCTCAAGTGATCCTCCTGCCTCAGTCTCTCAAAGTGCTGAGATTATAGACATGAGCCACCACACTCAGCCCTGGTTAACATTAAAGTCTCTCTGGTACTTGGTGTGGTTTCTGTCTCCCTACTGAACCTGTCTGAGACCCAAGTCTGGCTCAGAGGCTGTTTTGTTTTCTTTTACTTTGGAAGGAGCCCAGCTGAGGCACTCACTGGACTGGATGAGTGGCAACTTTCAACAGAAACAAGACTGTTTTGCTGCAGTGCTTTGTTATTCTCTAACCAGAAAGAAACCATCGGTAGTTGAAATAACACCTCAAGAGGGAACTAACCAGTAAAATTTGTCATAATAAATGCCGTGAGAGTAAGAATTAAAATAAGAAGGCGGCTCCTGTTGAAGGTCAACCTGTTGTCTGCCAGGCTTTTCTGTGCCCTTCTATAAGGCATGGCTGGGCCCATAGTGAAAGCTACTCTTGAAGGCACTAAAAAAGATGGTCAAGAGGATAAACTGTAAGTCTATATTTAGAATCTGCTAATAAAAATACATTGTTGCTGCAAGTGAAAATAGTTCACAGTCTCCAAGTCTTCTCAACCAAGAAGGTAAACTATGAGGCAACAGAGGAAAGATTTTAAGAGAGAATGAAAAACAGAGAATGTCTTTTTCAAAAATGTGAGGCAAGAGCATTGGAATTTTGGCTTCATGGAAAGAGGCTTACCACTTAGGAACTCAAGAATTACTGACCTGAGAGTAGCCAGGACAGATACCGGAAAGGGACAAGAAAAACCTGTCCATGTATTTTTGGAAAATATCCCCTTGTCAGATTAGTAGAAATGATAAGTGGTTTTCTAATTTGTTACTACTCTAATTACTAACAACTTCCCATCTTATCAGAAGCTATGGACCTTTGCTCTGAAGATTATGGGACTTGTCCTGACAACAGCAGGAGGAGTTAAAAGACAAGCTCGTGGAGAAGCTGCACACGGCAGGGGAGTTTGACCTTGCTTCTCCCTCAGGCCCAGCTAAACACACTTTCTGGGTTGGTTTCCTTTTGGACATGAAAGCAAAATGGCCTTCAGGTGCAAACTGGATCCGTAAATGCAGAAGGAGAGGGATGGTGCCTTCAAGGGATGCAGCTCAGTGAGATAGGCTTTTTCTAAACAAGCAACCAGGGCCTGGCATCTGCAACGGTGATGAGGCATCAGCCAACTTACTGAGACCTAGCCCTCATCCTCAGGACGCAAAGTGCCCAGGACAGAAAGGGACACACAGAGAAACTGCTACCATACAGGGTCATTCACTGAAGGGCTACAACCAAAGCATAGGGCTAATTGGTCCACGGCAAAGAGAAGTTTCTCTGCTGCTAGCTCCCAGACCACATTAAAAAAAGCATCGGGAAGGGATCACCTTTGTGCCAGATCTTGAAGGATGTGCTGCCTTGCATATGAGGGTAAGGGGAATCTACACGAAGAAAACTGTATGAGTCAGATGGGCCAATACTGGGCATATTTGGGGAACACATTTGGCTTAAGGAGAAGGAAGGACTGTCAGGGTGGTGCAGGGGTAGTCACAGAAGGGGTTTCTGCAGACAGCTGGGGGGGCACAGTGTTAGGGCACCGGTCTGGCAGCGGTGGATGGATGGACAGGAGTGGGCGTAGAAGCAGCTGGCGGACGGGAGAAGGCTCCGGCAGTGGTGCCTGTGAGGGCTGTGGGCTGGCGGCGGACCCTGATCCGGGGCTGGCAGTGGAGATGGAGAGCATGGAGGAGAGAAATGTCCCAAGAAAGGGTTCATGCGGCTTGGCAGCTGACCTCATTCTTGGAAGCAGGGGAATGATGCCACCTGCTATTTATAGACCACGTACCAAAGCGCGCCTCACATCTGATTTTGCGTTTGATTTTCCCTGCAACCCCTGGTAGGAGGCAGTTTTCACAGATGAGGGAACCGAGCCCAGAGTCACAGGATAGGGGAGGGACAGGGCTGGTTCTCGCGCTAGGCCTGTTAGCCTAGAATCCAATTAATATCCTGCCTTCCATTTCCTTCTACCCACCTCTTACCCTGCCTTCCTAGAATAAAAAAAAATGAATTTAACTTGCCCCCATCTCCTCATCTGTAAAGAGACCGGGATCATCTGGTGGCCGAGAAAGAGAAGGTGGCATTCGGATTGGGAGTTCTTGGGGTTACTTTCACGTTTCTGAGCCCCCAAACCAGGTTTACTGTTGCCACTAGTTCGAAGCAGCTCTTCTCTGTCTCCAGAAGCGACCCTGTGGACAGAAAGCTGCCCTTCCCACTCCCCGGGCTGGCTCTGCCGGGCACACTCTCTGCTTACCTCATGGCTGCCGTCACCCCAATGGGAGTGATTGGCAGCGGCCGCACGCCAGGAAACAGCCCTCGGCTCAGGACCCGCGCTCCGTTTTGGATCACTCCTGGAGGAACTGAAAAAGCAAAGGGGAGAAAGACACTGCACGTGAATTCAACTGTGAAGATTTCTGTTCTAAGTCAGAAATTCTGGATGGACCAATAAGAGAGAAAGAGACAGAGGGCAGAGAACATGTGTGGAGCAGAGACAAACACACACACACACACACACATGCGTATACATGCACACACACAGGCACACATACAGCCACACAGGCACACACACACAGCATGCAGACACATGTGCACACACCCACACACACAGACATACGCGTGCACACACACATGGGGAAAGAGAGACAGAAAAAGATACCCAGAGAGTAAGACAGAAAGATCATCTGGTAAGTAAAAATCAGACTAGCAGCTCACAACCAAAGGATTAATGTCTAGGTTAAAAAAAAAAAAAAGTGAGTTTTCAAAAGTAGGCTTTAAATATTATTTTCTCACACTTATTAAACATAACCTTTTTCCTTCAGTCAGACCCTAACAACAACTCAAAAACCCCAACCCTGTAGGACAGACACCAGGTGACCAAGTAAAAGCACCCCCCCATGCTTTGCCATGGGCAGAAGCTGAGAACATCTTTCCATTTATCTTTAATCCAACAAGGGGAAAAAAATGACCCAAATTGTCTCGTAAAAGCCGATTTTACAAGCTACTTGGCACCTCAGCACACACTATACAGTTCATCCCCCAGGGGATCCTCGTGGCCTGAGGAAGGGCCCCTTCCCAGGGTACCCTCTCAAGCAAATCTCCTGAGAAGTCGCTCCTCATCCCACCTTCTCCTAAACACACACATCCCTGGAGCAACCCTAAGCCCCTCTTTCACCAGCGGCCATCAGATCTTGTCCATTCTCCATACAAACTCCAAGATCTCCACACCAACCTGATTTTGTCTGAGGGTTACCTAAGAGGAGAAACGCAGGGAATCCCTGATGTAACCTTTTCTGACCTTCCAAACAGCAATTTCATCTGGTTCAAACTAATATTCTGCCATCTGCTGTATCTACCAGGAACTCGCCCTGTGTCTGAGGAGCAGAGGAGCATCACTAAGTGAGAACACGGGTGAGCTTTCATCTGAGTTCTCTGGTGTGACTCTGTGCAGGTCTCTGGATCTCTATTTCCCTCTCTGAACACTGTTCTCCCAAGACCCTGTCTGCCATCATGGGTTCAAGACTCCCCAGAGCTCTGGCTGTGCCCATATAGTCCCTGGCACAGTCTCAGATAGTGGCAAGGTGGATAACTAGTGCTTTTTCAAACAAAGACCATCGAAAAGGCTCTAGAAAACTATGCATTCCAAAATGAAAACCACTCTGGACATTAGGTGTGTAAGCCAGTATTAAATGGGTAGAATGCAAGCTTTTCACAAAAAACATTGCCATACAGACTTTTTACTTACATAATTTTTAGGTATCTAAGGACATGTTTTCAAACCTTGAATCAAACATCACATAGGATGAACGTTCACTATTGAATACGGGGTAATTTTATAGACTGTCAATTCTTTGGGTATTCTAAACCTCTTGCTAATAATTTTTGCCATTTATTTTCCCGATTTGCATAAGGCCTTTGTTACTAGGTCTTACAAAAGGTAGGATGGGTGAGAGAATGGAAACTCTCGCCTAAGTCAGTACTACTATTACAGTCCGGTGTTCCATAATCTCCCGTCACCCTAATTAATTGTGAGGGCAGGCAGACCCAGATCAGTAGCTCCTACCATTCCTGATTATCAGCCTGATTCCTGCTAACAGACCACCTTATCTGAGGCAGGAGACTTACCAAGTATCTTTAAATCATAGAACTGTTAGAATGTGGTATGCAGTGAATTATCATGTCTTACACAGTTGATGAATTCCCTATAAGGAAGAATGTCTAAAGTTTATATTACCTAATTTATCTTATCTGATTTCAAGATTTCCTATAAAGTTACAGAAACCAGGACACTGTCATACTGGCGTAAGTCTAGACATACAGACCAATTGAACAGAACAGAATTCGGAAACAGAGTCACACACATGTGGTCAACTGATTTTTGACAAGGGTACCAGGACAATGCAAAGAGGGAAAAGCAAGTGTTAGAACAACCAGAGATCCATTTGGGAAAAAAATGAACCTTGAGCCTTACACCTCATACCACACATAAAAATTAGAAATGGATCATAAACCTAAATGTAGGAACTAAAATTACAACACATCCAGTAGAAAATATAGGAGGAAAAATAGCAATAATTCTCAAGGACAGACATATGCAGAAGACAGCAGAACTCTTGTAGATAGATGCTTTGGATGAAATATTATATGTGTTGCCTAAAACGACAGCTTTTTGTTTGCCCATTTTGGGGATTGTGGGAGAGGGTCTGCATAATTTTGGTGTACGGCAGTCTCCTAGAAATGGTCAGATAGCCACAGGTTCAGCTGAATTCTGATCGAATATATCTGTCACTAGGGATGTCAAGCAGAGCAGCGACTTAGTCTGATATAATGAACCATGCTGATAAATAACTTAAATATGTAAAATCTCTAATACAGTTTAATTCTTGTCAGTAAAAATTATTACAGTCCCATATACAGATACTAAAACTTTTACCAAGTACTTTCCTATGTATTAGATGATGGAGACATAAGGTAACTACGGGCAAGAGGGAGGGGGAGATCGAGAGAGAGAAAGAGAGAGAGAGAGAGAATTAAGGAGGCAATGAAAATATACTATGGTAAGTGCTAGGACAGGGGGCCTAGAGGCAGAAAGGATGGAGACACCTAACCCAAACTAAGGGGTATTAGGGAAGGCTTCCTGTAGGAAGTGCCATCTAAACTGGAGTTCAAAGGCAGAAAAATGGCACATACAAAGACCTGGAAGTGATTTTTTAAGGATGCACAATGTGCTCAAGGAACTAAAAGGTTGCTTGGTACAGCACACAATCCTAGCAGAAGATGTGTTTGGACTTTATCCCATGGGTATCGGGAAATCCATTAAGGCATTTTGAGCAGAGAAGTGCCCTGTGCCGCAGCAGCTGACAGCCAGGCTCTGGAAACCAACCTAGGTCTATAGCCCATCTCTGTCAATTACTCATCATGTCTGCTGAGCAAGCTACTTAAACTCCGTAAGATGGGGGACAAAAATGACATTTACCCAGTGTCTCTGGAGACTTAAGTGAGTTAATGAAGGCATGAGTATTTGGAAAATGCATGTTAGTTATCAATACTGTCATCATCAACACGATCAACATCCACAGAAGAATCCTGAGGCAGCCTGTGCTTTCCCTATTTCAGAGGAGCTGAAAACCCATCAAGAACAGAATGGGACAAAATCAGACCACGCCAGAAGAATGTAGCCATCTTCCTGGTGACAGAGTTGCTGGGACAGCAACAGGTGCTGTTATGGCACTTCTGTTCCCCTTGTGCGTGTCATATCAGAGCCACCTGTGCAGCAGCAACACCCAAAACACATCAAGTTGGACAAAGACAAGGGAAACCCTGGAATGGGAACAGAGCAAATCCAAGTTAGGGAGCGCAAGTTCTTATTAACCCTGGCATGGTCGTCAAGGCATCTGCCAATCAAGGAGAAAAGCACCCCTGGGGACAGTGTGGCATGACAGAGTCCTCTGCCCAAATGCTCAGAACCTGTAAGCACCAGGGGTACGGCCAGCAGAAAGGAAAACTAGGAAAGGAAGCCAGTCGTCACCAAGTTCCTACTGGAGACCATGTTCTTTGGATGTTCCTTGTCTCATGGAACCCTCAGGGATGAGGTATGCTGCAGTGGTGAAGAGTGTAAGCTCTGAGCCACACAGCCTCAGTTCGGCCTTGGCCTAGTGCCTTCACCTTCCTGGGCCTCCATTTCCTCACTGGTGAAGCAGACTTAAACATACCTTGTAGGATTGCTCTGAGAATGAAATAAGATAAGCTACATCAACTGCTTAGCTCAGTGGCTGGCTCGTTACGTAAGCTCATCATCGTCATCATCACCGTCATCCTTCTGCCATCCTATATCACCTCTCTGGCATCCTCTTACTGATGATCTACAAGGACAGGGCTGAATGGGGTCAGAACATGGGGAAATACTTTCAGCCCATTATGCTTTTTGTAGTTATTCCTAACTCTGCATTTACCTATTAAAACATCTTCCTGATTAAGGAACAGCACTCATTTCAAAGAGAATCTCATGGACAAAGCTCTCTTGAAGCATTAATAGGCTTTCCCTGAGCTATTTCCTGAACCTCACAAGACTTCTGGCATGTAGACTCAGCTCTTCCTCTGAATCCTGCAGCTTGTTCTCAAATGAGCTGCAACTAAACGCTGCCTCTGCCAACCCTGGCACTTCTCCGTCCTCATCATTGGCAGTGCTCTCCATGGAGAGATGGAGGCTGTGTTCGTGTTTGCTCACCAGCTGCCAGAAACCAGCTGTGACACTTAACCGCACCCCTGCCTTTCTCCTTTCTGCCCCCATCCCCAAGTGTCAGGAACATGGCTTCTGAAGAACAAGTCACAGCCAGTCTAAAATGGCTCTGTTAGAGAAAGGCATTCTGAGGCCCACAGTTCACTACCTACATTAGGAAGCTTGGTGGGAACATGAGTCGATCCTTCAGCCCTTTCTCTACCAGCAAATCTACTCTTTCCCTTCGTTTTACTCTGTTTCCCTCAGAGCACACGAAGACACCGAAAGACCAAAACCTTACAGCCAATCTGCCGCCCCCAATG
Organism: Theropithecus gelada; assembly: GCF_003255815.1. Taxonomy (NCBI): domain Eukaryota; kingdom Metazoa; phylum Chordata; class Mammalia; order Primates; family Cercopithecidae; genus Theropithecus; species Theropithecus gelada. The sequence continues at coordinate 90,590,355 of NC_037675.1, forward strand.
TACTGAAATGCACTGGCCTCCAGCTATGTAAGACATCAAAAGGGCTCAATGTTCAAAGTCAACTTCTCCCTCGGATTTGTGGCTCTCTCCAGACAAGGCCCAGGCCTCCAGCATCATCCCTGCAAGTTAGGCCAGTTACGTATCTGTCTTTTAGATTGGGAGAATACCCACCCCTGAGGCTCTCAGGATGAGGGACGTTGGCACCACACTTTCCCACACTTGCCATCAACCACGTTCTCAGATGTTAGAGAGGAACTCGAAGCTTTCTGGTTTTAACTAGCAAGAAGGCAACCTTCACACATAAGAAGAGAGCCAAACAGAGCAGCACCGCTCATTGTAGATGCTGTGATCTAAATGGGATAACGCAATCCTGAGCAGCTTAAAAAAAAAAAAAAAAAAAAAAGTCTAAGGTCCAGGACAAACCCCTCCACACTACATCATCCCTCAGCACTTCCCCGGCTCCCCTCCTGAGGCTTAGCCTCCTTGGTGTTTCACAACTTCTAAAATTAACCTCTGAGCTCTTGCCGCTGCCTTTGGAGGGCAGCCCTGGCTAACTCTCTCAGAGGCCATAAGCTGAGCAGCAGGTGATTCCGCTAATCCTTCCCCTTCCTAAAGTCGGCCTTTCCACCTGCTTACTTGGAAGCGCACTGGGGAGGGGGCTGGCACGGGGAGACACAGCCTATTTCCTGGTTGTGCTCCCTCTGCTGTGCCTGGTGTGTCTGACATACATCCCAGTTCCAGGCAGGGGGAGGAACGCCTTCCCCCAATCCCTCCCCTTCCCTTGTTCCATTTTGTTGTTTTGTTTATTATCTAGAGTTCGTCTCTGGGAACCTTCCAAACAGGGATTATATAAGCCTTTGAAGATGAGTAATGGAGATCTGGCTTCTCCTGACTAACGAGTCCTCCATTGGGGTTAAAGCTGACTCACGGGGCTTGTCAAAGGGGAACTCACTGCAAAGCAGGTACTTAAGGAGATACTAGAAGCTGGAATTAGTCTACATAGCCATTTTGAGGGTGGGGAGGGTCGGGTAGGCAGAAGGATTTGACTGGAGCATAATCTAAAGTCCGGGAGGTAATGAGCCAGCCATGTCCCACGCTGACTGTTCTGAAGGCAGCGTCCTATACAGCACGTGAGACACGGTGGCTCTCCTTGCAGAATGTTTCCTGTGCTGCAAACAGGCAAAGTCTAAAAAGGCTAATGTCACATGCACAGTGGATGCTGCCAGGAGGACAAAATGTTGCAGCCTGAGGTTTTTACTAGGTGCACACTGCTGCTGCACTGCAAGTGAAGCATTAGACTGAAATGAGAGGTGGAGGGACCCACAGGGACTCCAGCCCAAGCAAGACATTGTGTGCTGGGCTCCCTTGGGGCAACACAGACCCTCCAACGATAAAGAGGCCTGCTCTGCCTGGGGCTCTCAACAGCATCTGAGCCATTTCCTTTGTGCAACCTACTCAGCTTCAGACCCTGGACTGTGGCCAGTCTGCTGGCCTTGTGCTAGCTTTACAGATGCTGAGCAAGGGTAGGAGGAAGAGAAAAGATCTAAGTGGCTGCCATCTGGTGACCTGGAGTGGCTATGAAGGGTGAGGACAAAGGAAAAGCCTTCCAGCCATCCAGGCCAGCCTCTATCTGCTGGGAGCAGAACCGCAGCAGAAGAGACTGGGTTGGTGGCCTCCATGCAAGCAGGGGCATCTAGCAGCCCGAGAGGTGAAAACAAGGGGCTATAAATAGCACTGCACGAGGAAGCTCTATAAACAGGGCCCAGCCACAGCACCAGCCCATGGGGGAACACAGACAGGCTCTGCGCAGACAGGAAATGTGTTGCTCTCGGAAGCCACACTCCCCACTCATGGGCAGCGGCAGGACCCCTCAACCTGGAGAAGACCTGGGAGATATCCACACTGGGACACGGGCACACAAACATCCCTACATAGGCTGCTCACACACCATCACTGTCGCTGGCTGGCTGGCTGTTGCCTTTAACCATTTTTGCACAGGAATAGCCTCTCACTTTTTCCAGGCCTTGGGCGATGCCGGCAGGGCAGGGGATGACTGCCTAATCATTCTGTCTGTAATGCTTTTCCCTTAAGGCAAAGGACTGCCTCAAATCCCAAGAAAAATAACATTATACAACGTGAAATGAAAAGAAAGGTGGCAGGGGCCTGGGGTATGGAGAAAGAGTGAAGCCAGAAAGAGCTAACCACAAGCTGCAGATATATTCCTCTGGTTGGGTTTACGGGCAGGATCGGCCAGCTGACTTCCCAAGTGCACAGAGAAGACGCTCCGTGCATCTTCACTCCCTTGCAAAGGTACTGCTCCAATCCTCGGGGTCCTTACAACCTGCCCCTTGACTATGCTTGCCCTTGACCTCCAGGGCATTGAACCAGGGCTGGCGGTCAGATGGGACAGTGAATGCAAAGGTGGTGTCCCTACTCTCTGCCCAGTCGTCACATTTACTTTTCTGTTACTCCTGTCCATGAGCATCTCCTTCTATGACCTTTGGAGGCACCCTGGGTTCTTTCCTTCCACTGTCTTGGAGCTCCATTCTTGGCCTGGGGCTTTCATGAAGGCTGTGGCTGGATTTCTCACACAGCAGTAATAGCCTTCTAAAAAAAGCCTTCTAAAAATGAGCCTACAGCTTCAAAATATGAACACTGAGCTTGTAAAACTCAAATTCAGCATTTCAATGTAAACAGGACTGTGGCTATCCTGGAAAAAGAAGTATTTACAGTTGGAGTGTTGCAGAGATGGAGAGGGGTGGCGAACACCGAAAACAACTCGTCTACTCATCAGGAGAAACCTTTTTCCTTTCCTACCCATGCTCAAGAATCCAGTAATCATGGACATTTATGGAAGCTGCTGAGGATCTGCGAATGATCCATCAGTCCCCTTGCCTGGCTTGGTTTCATTTCAAAGATACTCCAGGCTCCAGCAGGCCTGTTGCACCAGACTCTTCTCCAAAATGGCAGCCTGGTGATGAGGTCTCAGAAGAGAAAGACATTTCTAAAAATGGGGACTGCTCAGGTCCATTATGGTTAAGCTGGCCCCATGTAGCCTCTTCTAGCAGAAGTCCATAATCCCATTTTCCCTCTGCACTTCAGCAACCAGCTGGAAGTATTTTTGTTAAGCTAATGATCACTGTGTAGTGGCTCGGTGCAAAGGAAGGTGCTCGAATCTTACACGGCTCTGATGAAATCAGAATGTTTCCACTGGGTTGAGTTATGCAACTTAATTTTAGAAATCTTTTCAGCCTGGAACTTGATTACAATCTGGTCTGTACTTTTCCTGCAATGCCATCTAAGAATGGAAGTTTATTTAAAAAAAAAAATTAAAAACATACATATTTCTCTGAAATATAAAAACATCATTTAAAAACCACACTCCAGGTTAACTGCTAGTTACACAGCTAGACCAGTATCTGCTTAGCAGTGGCGTTTGCATGTCAGAGGTGTAGGGAGTCCAACATTGCAATAGCTGGAGGTCTGAGTTTAGAAAGAGAGAATCAGAACTCTAGACTGTTCGGAACAGGTAATGGCAGCTCCAGGCAGAGGAACAAGCCTCCCTGAGAATGCTCAGCTGAATTTCTTGGGTCTTTTAAAATAGGAATAAATAAGAAAGGTTGGAGTCAAATATCTTAAAGCTGTCAGGAAGGCTGGACAAGCAGGGGGGCTATGATGGATGGCCTGGAACTCCACGTAGTCCACTACTAACAAAAGGCACCTGTTTTGGGTCTGAGGATGGATGTTTTCCTGTGTGAAGTACCATCCACTCCAAAGGCAGAGACTCCCCACTGCTCAGCCAGCCACGTGGCCCTCAGAGAGCCAGAACCCAAAATGAGCTGAAGGCCTAGCCATAAGAAGGAGACAGGTGAGTGCCAGCCCCTACGCGGCAGTGTTGTAGTGGTGTCTGCTGCTTCATGTCACCATGTCCTCACCAGTGTGTTTCATCAGTAAGAGGCTGTAACGCAGCAATGTCTTAACAACAAGCTGAGCAGACCCTGGTAAACCAGCTGTCTGTGTGTCCAACAGGGTTCTAGCTGGGTGTGGAATGTGGGCACAGGTACTGACCTCGAGTTGGGAGGAGGAAGGGACAGATATCTTTGTTCAAAGTCATTCTTCATCCCTTGGGAAGAGATCTTTCTAAAACCATGGTAGACTAGCTCCAGAGATGGGAAAAACCTCAGGTGGTGAGAAGAAGTCTCAGTAAGGAAGAGTTGTCTCAAACTTGACATTGTTCAAGGCCAACAGAAGGTGAGGATGGGAGTCCTGCTTAGCTAAACAGCCCTGCCCTGCTATCTGCGGCAGCCTGGGAGGCTGTGTGGAAATGGTCCAAGCTGGTAGCATGGTTTCATTTCAAAGATATTCCAGGCTCCAACAGGCCTATTTCACTAGACTCTTCTCCAAAATGGCAGCCTGGCGATAAGGTCCCAGAAGAGAAAGAAATTTCTAAAAATGGGTACTGCTCCCGTCCATTATGGTTAAGTTGACCCCATGTAGCCTCTTCTAGGAGAAACTACAAACTCACAGGAGCAATACCTACAGGAGCAAGGAAGGCCTCTCCACTGGGACTCAACAAAGGATCTGTTTCCCTTTCCCCACGTCTTAAGTCCTGAAATGATATGAGAACTTTCTCATCTTGGAAATATACCTATGCATTTATTCATACATATGCATGGCTGCATGTTTATATGCATATGCATGTACTCATGGACTTATGTAGCTTTTAAAGTGACTCTACAAGGGACGTTCTACTTTAGCATTCGTTCTTCCTATGACCTGGTGTATAAATGAGAAGGTTAAGTTCACAAACTATGGTGCTGTAGGCTATAGAAATATCTACTCACAACCTGCTTGTATCTCAGGGGGAGTATTCAAAAGCATCATGGCACTGGCAGCATCAATGTCAGGATCTGGAAAAATCAACCAATAAATAACATTATTTACAACGGGGCCGGTGTGTGTGTGTGTTTTTCCCCCTGCAAGTTACAGTTCATGAATGCAACAGAGAAAAAAAAAAATATCCAGGAACTAGATGAGCTATCCCCAAGGCGACATTCTTCCCAGTGGGATGTGAGAAGAAGAAAACGTGTTCTAGAATGAGATTTAAGGATCATGTTAGTAAATTTTTCATCACACAAGCATGGTCTCTTCTCATGTTGTTAATTTTATAATTTGCACCGTATGTTCCTGATAAATTGCTGATCTATGCACCCCCATAGCTTTTACCCTGGGGTGAGGAGCAGGAGAGTCAGTGACAATAGGAAGTTCAGCCATAGGAATCTTTAATGAACTGGGGAAAGCTCACAGCATCAGGAAAGCATTAAACACACCTGCATCTAGTGAGAGACAAACAAGACATCTGGTCATTTCCATTTGTCAGCAGAATGTAAGTTGTGTTTCACAAGGTTATGTGTTTGTAACAGCGGTGTGGAGCTGGTGAAGGCATTTTAAAAAAGCACTTAAAATATAAAGAAAAAATTAAAGTTCTGATGTTGAGGGCACAATGTTTGCTTCCACTGCTATTATTGCTTTTAATATGGGTAAAAAAAAAAAATACTCATCACTTCATTGCTATAATTCTTAATAGGTTTCTGAATCCTTACTGATCCACCAGTTGACAGATGGCAGGTTATATAGAGACAGAGAAAAATATTATCCTTTTATAACTAAATTCATTTTCCTCTGAGAAACAGCAGCTCTGCTGCTATGGAAATGAAGGTCACCATGACAACAGTAAACAACCCCCAAGAATGGTCACTGAATAGGCTGAAAAGAACATCTGCCCCAGCGCAGCGTCCCAGCTGCCCTGGGGCGAAATTCACTAATAGTGCGGTGATGCCGCGTGACAGAAGCTGCCGCCTGTGCCCTGTCCAAATAAATGAAGTGTGCAATTGAAGTCGACATCAAAATGCCTTCCCTTGCAGATTACTGCCTCTGCGTCCGCTAAACCCAATGACTAATGACGGGGGACAAGGGGCTCGCACTTGTCAGTTTTTGTACAAATTACATACCAAAAAATTCAATTTACTACTAATGGCTCCATGGCACTTTATTTTGGGTATTATGCTAGAAAATTACTTTTTTAATGTTTAAAAAAGTACGTTTTTCATACTTTATATGTGTGGTTTAATTCCAACGGAGTAATACGATGTGGTAAAAAGAGGCCCACAAGCAATTAATGATATGGACGACACTGCTTCCCAAAGACAAGGTCTCAAGAAAGAAAGAAAAAAAAAATAGACCTTGACTCTGAAGAGTTTTTTTCTATTTTGCCTGCAGAAGGCCTGTTACTTACACTCCATAATGGACTAAAAGTTTATTTTAATAAGTACATTATATGAGAAACAAGTAAATTAACTTATTTGGCAACTCCAGGGGTGAAATTCCTAAAACAGTCACCATTTCCCACTGATATTAGTATATATATTGTATATGTAAACTACTATATATATTTTATCAATTAATATAATTAATCATTAATAAAATATATATAAACTATTATAGATAATATACATACTATATTAGCTATTATATATAATAGTATATATATAGTTTATATATTTGGCAACTCCAGGGGTGAAATACCTTAAACAGTCACCATTTCTCACTGATATTAATATATATTATATATTAATTACAATGCACTTTATATATGTATATTAATATTATATATTAAGATATATGAACCATTATATAATAGTATATTAAGTACTTTTATATAGAATATATAATAAATTATGCATATTATATATAATCATTAATAAAATATATATTATTATATAATAGTATAGTTTATATATACTATTATATATAATAGTTAATATACTATAAATTATACATAAAATTAGTTTATAATAGTTGTATGTTATAGTTTATAATATATAATTTATATATTGTAAATTATATATAATTTGTTATATATTATCAACTATAGTTTATATATACTAGTACATATAATAGTTAATATATTATAAACTATTAGTTTATAATGTATATAAGTTCATAACAATATATGAGTTATATAATATATAACATGTTACATGTTATATGTAATATAAACTATATAATATAAACTATGTAAACTATATAATATAAACTATGTAAACTATATAATATATAATATCGACTAAGCTTTATACAGTTTATAATAGTATACATAGTAGTTAATATATACTACTATATATAATGGTTAATATGGTTTATATATACACTATTATAAAATAGTTTACATATTAATTAGTTGAATGATTTTATATATTTAATATATATAAAAACATATATATTTATATACATAAAACCATTCAACTAAAAAATTAAAAGTTCTCCCCACTGCCCCTGTGGCTCCCACTGCCCTGGGTCCCTTGGTGCCCCACAGGGCCTGTTGCCTGGAAGTAGCACTCACAGCCCCAGCATTCTTGCTGGCATCTCACAAGTCACAGGGACAAGCAGTTCCTGAGGGGGGGCTGTTAAGGCCACAGGCCTTTCCTTCTTGCCCCTCCTTTTAGAAATGGCCTTTTCCTTTCTCAGGGGGTAGCCAAGAAAAATGATTTTTTCCTGCCAAGCAAAAGGTCTCTGCCATTACTGAGAACGCAACTGCTACAGGTGACCACGGTTGGCCTGGCTACATGGTCCCTACCTCCACAGGTGACTCGTACCCAAAGTTTTCCTCAGTGGCCAGGAGGTTTGCTGGGCCCAGAACAAGAGGAAACACAGGGAGGAAGTCTGGAGTCTTTTTCTATTTATATGGCCAGAAAATTAAAGGAAGTATTTCTGTATTCTTCAAAAACACATTAAAGGAAATTGTAGAGGGACACAAATAAAAAGAAGACATAGTGAAAGAAAGAAAACAGAAAGAGAGAAAGGAAACCTTAAAGGAAAAGTATCCCATCAATAATCACACATGTGGGAGAACCTAAGTGGGGCATTCCCAAGGCACACTTGGGGGGGTGCTTTGGATTTGTAGAGCATCCACCTGTGGCCCCCCACCCCCACCCAGCCAAGCCAAACAGATACATAAACTGAAAAAAAAGCAGCATGCTGAGGGACGTGTCCCCCGTCTTTCCTTCAAACCAGATGTGCCATGTCTGATGCCTCCACAGATAAAAATCCTGATGTGATCATGGAACTAGTGCTGGTCTCCGGTCATTCGGGGCAGGTGCAACCCCCAGCCTTCACATAATCTCATTCACAATGCATTCCTACAGCCCCACTCTCCCTTCTGAAAGGATCAGTTCCTGAATAAGTAGCCCTATGGGCAGAATGGAGCAGAGAGCAAGGCTTGGAATTCTCCTCTCTTGACATCTTAAGTAAGCGAATTGGCAAATGCAAGAACTGCAAATGGTAGGAGAAAATTAAAATGTTTATGCACACTGGCATACTACAGTACCAGCCCTTCCCCAGGGGAGTACAGCGAGTGCCATTGTTTCAAAAGTCAACTTTACTGAGGGATGATTTACATACAAGAACATGTGCCCATTTTAAGTGTAGAGTTTTAAGAGTTCTGACACCACTGTTACCACCATCATCAAGATAAAGAGCATAGCCAAGATAGAGATTTCCATCACCCCAAAGTTTACTTGCACCCCTTGGCAGACATACCTACCCCTAGTCTGGACAACCATGGATTTGCCTTCTGTTATTCATCAAAGATGTGGTGTCAATAGTTCATTCCTTATGGCTATCACTGAGTTGTAGTCACTGAATGGATATACCACAATTCATTCACCGGTAGGTTGACATTGGATTGTTTCCAGTTTTGGATATGATACAAAAGCTGCTGTAAACTTTTATACGAGTCTTTTTTGAACCTGCGTTTTCATTTCTCTTGGAAAATCGCTGGTAAACGTATGTTTACCTTTACAGAGAATCGCTACATTGTTTTCCAAAGAGGGTGCGTGTACCACGCAGGAGAGTTTCAGTTGCTCCATATTTTTTGCCACTACTTGAAATTGTCAATCTTTAAAAACGTTAGCCATCTAGGGCATATATAGTGATATTTCACTGTGGTTTTCATTTATATTTCTGTAATGACAAATAACCTTGAGCATCTTTTCATGTGCTTGATGGCCATTCGTATCTTACATGAAAAGTCTGTTGAAGTCTTTTATCTATTTTTTAGTTAGGTGGTTCAACTAGTATTCTTCAGTTGTAAGATTTTTAAAAATATTCTGAATATAAGTCCTCTATGAGATATATGTTTTTTTCTCAGTCCATGGTTTACTATTCTGTTTCCTAAGAGTGTCTTTTAAGAAGCAGAAGTCTTCAATTTTTACTTAGTCCAGTTTACCATTTTGTTCTTTTACAGCTTAGTGTCTTTTGTGTTCTAAGAAATCTTAGCCTACCCTAAAATTGCAAAGATTTCCCAAGTGTCATCTTTTTGGTTTTCATTTGTGAGTGTACTAGATATAACACTTTCTGGGTTCAATATCCAGATTGACAGGCAAACAAAAATAGACGTCATCACTCAGACCTCTTTCCTTATCCAGCAAGCTGGTTAAGCACAGACCTAGCACTGTAGATCAATGCCAGAAGGACCCTCTTTGGCTCCTGGGGTGAACACCAAGCAGCCTAATGAGTCTGATAACCTTCTATGGAAAAGTGTCCTGGACTCTCTGCTAGAATATCTCATATGCCTTTCTCCTTGTCACACCCTGACACCCTGTCAGTGCTTCTGTCTTCAGAGCCAACAACCTCCTGTCTCTCCTCTCCAAAGAGAAGAGACGCTATAATGCTTACTCTTATCTATTATTAAAATACTTAAGTTTTTCCCCTCTTTTTAAAAGTCATGAAAGTAATGTGTGTTCACTGTAAAAAAAAACAAAACAAAACAAAACACTGGATGGATATAATTTGAGAGATAAATGCCTTCCCTATAGGCTTACTTTCAAAATCATATTTTCTTATATATATGTCCAGAAATTGTCTATGCAAAAATAAGCATACATATATACACATTCATTGAAATACAAACAAATACACACATATATACTTACTCATGCACGCAAATCTATCTTTTTAAAAAATAACTTTATATGGAAAACAGTTTCCTGCAACTTAAAATTTTTTTCACTTAACAAATTTCGTCAGCCTTTTATATTAGTATATGATATCAAAAGTTTTTCTACAGTGAGATTTTTGTGCATAAAAACACACTGCACTGTTTGTACAGGCATTCCCTTTTCTTTAGATTGTAAACTACCAGAAGGTAGAAAGAAAGTATTTGAGTTGATTATATAACTTGTGCTCAGCACGGTACTCCAACCTACAGATTCTGGGCACCCTTCTCCCAGTCCCCTCACCCAAACACCCCTCCCTTGGATCTCTCCACCCCACCCCTTCCTATGAGGATACAGTGCTGCCCCACTCTCTCTCTCCTGTGCCTCTCTCTGGGGCTCACTCCCACTCTCTACCTTAGGTAATGTGCTACTTTTCATCAGCACACTCTGGGTCTCTATAAAAAAGTCTAAATTTTCTGTGGTCAAGAGAGACTACTGGTGGTTTACCTCTTTAGATAGCAGAGGAACTTTCTGATGCAGGCACGCTATTGTGGTAGGATGCTTTTGACCAAAGACATTGGAGCTTTGTGTCTGGAATTATTTCAGGGGACTGGGTAGCTGTTTGGTGGATAGCAGGGGCTTCTGCTTCAGAGGCATAGCTGATTGTGAAGGATAAAGGGCCCGGGAAGAGATCTCTAGGAGGGGAGCAGTGGATTGGCTTTGTAGGATCTTCCCTAGAGGGTCCAACCCAGTTTATCAGCATAAGAAAAGAGACAGGCATTTTGGCCAGGAACTCTTTCTAGGAATGAAGACCCACTTGGCAGGAGTGCTTCATGTTGTATCTCAGGGGAATGAAGTGAGACAGAGGGGTACAAGAGAACAAGGAAGTGCCACCCTTTAAATTTTTGGATGGGGAGGGTCCTCCCATCAGTACCTAATTCAGCATCCTAATTCAGGAACGAAGTCATTGATTGCTGGTTCATTCAGCCTCACACCACGCATGCTGCCATGGGTGCTGAATTAATTCAGGAACCACATCAATGATTGCTGGTTCATTCAGCCTCACACCACACGTGCTGTCATGGTGCTGAACAGAGTTATGACCAACCATTATCCAAACTGAGCCAATCTCAAATCCCATATTAAAAAAAATTCCTCCTTTGCCCATGCTTCAGTAACAAACGTTACTTCTCCTCTGGACCGGTTCCCAGCAGCCTATTTCAATTTTCATCTTTAATGCAGTTGTCTTATCACATTGCCTCTTCTCTATAGTACGAGACTGGAAAACGGTCACACATCTTAAAGATGTTTTCAAATCCTCTTGTTTTGAATGTACACACACAGTTATATTATGCTGCAGGGAGACGAACAGGTAACACAGTTTCCAGAACCCACGGTCCAGCTATTTGGGCGAAGAGAAATATTGAGCCTCAGTTTCTCAAACTGTTGAGATGGTTCCTTTGGTTGTGGAAGAGGCTTCTCCTCTGCGGACAGGATGGGAAAAGCGCTGCACTAGACATGAGGATTCTTGGGTTTTAAGTCCTGGGTCTGCTGACTTTCGTTTCATTTTGCTGTGCCTGAGTCCACTCATTTTAAAATGATGGGTGGCTGCAGACTTCGAAGGGGCCGGTTTGGTTTTTCATCCCTTTCCACATAGTTCCTGCTCTGTAATATCCCTTGACTTGCTCCTCCCTCTGTGACTTGTGGTTGCCAGAGCTACAGATTCCAAGGAACACCTACCAAATAGGGCATCTACTCCAAAGACCTTAGGGGCAGCTAACAGCCTTAGTAAGGCTGGGAGAATATACTATTGCCTCCAGAAAGCCATGGTCTGTCCTGATAGGTCCCTGCCAGGTCTACTTCACAGGAATCCATCAAGTCTGGTGTGCGTATTCTGTGGGTTCCTGGTGTGGTTTCTAAGCATGTCCACTCCCTTCCTCTGGGACTGAGTTTCAGAGGGAAGTGACTTGGAGAGGCCATCTGCTTTAACAAACTAAGAATACAAGGCCAGCAGGAAGCCCCTGCTTCAATCCACACTGCAATATACACCTGCTGCAAAAATGTAAGCACTGCCTTCAGCACCTCTGAGCTGACCCACCTAACAAAACAATGACAATGAAACACTTCCCACAGAGAAAGCCTAAGAATCATAACCATTACCGTCTTAGAAATCATGTGATTTTCCACAGGGCTAATGTGTTTCTCCAGCTCTCCCTGCTCTCCCTCACACCTGAGGAGTCTTATAGGATGATGAAATCTCTTTAACTGAATAAAATAAATTCAAGAAACAAACAAACAAAAATACCAAATAATAGATGACACACAGACAGAAAAGATCAGATATAAAAACATGGGTAAGCTGGGCGTGGTGGCTTGTGCCAGTAATCCCACCACTTTGGGAGGCCAAGGTGGCAGATTGATTGAGGTCAGGAGTTCAAGACCAGCCTGGCGAACATGGTGAAACCCCATCTCTACTAAAAATACAAAGATCAGCTGGACGTGGTGGTGCACACCTGTAGTCCCAGCTACTCAGGAGGCTGGGGCGTAAGAACTGCTTGAACCCAGGAGACAGAGGTTGCAGTGAGCCAAGATGGTGCCACTGCACTCCAGCCTGGGCGATGGAGCGAGACTGTGTCAAAAAAAAAAAAAAAAAAAAAAAAAGAACATGGGTACATGGTCAGATACATACACTAGGGTGTTCCCTAGCACCTAGAACAGTGCCTGGAACATCTGGAGTGCTGGATAGTTAGTGAACAAGTGAGTGGATGGCTTATCCAATCTGCTGCTGGGTGAATCCAGCTGCCTGAGGTCTGGCACCCAGCTTGGGGGAGAAGTACTGGATGTTCCCCAGGGAATAAGCCTCCAGATGTGCAGTGAAATTCCATGGGAACCCCAGAAAACCAAACATCAGGCTCCACCCTAGCTGAAGGAATCTTTGTAGGAATCTGTCAGGGAATTCTGAAGTGTCTGAAAGGTGAAGAATGGTTGTCGCGGTAAATCAAGGAAGCCATCCAAAGAAGCCATCAAGGAAGACAAGTGCTCCCAGATCTTCTATAACATTACTAGACTTCTCTGCTTTGAAATATCTTTGTCCATTTTCTCTAACTCTGCCTGAGAATGACACAACTGGGGCATTAATTAACCCCCCAAAATGGAGAAAAAATATAGTCAGCCCTCCATATCCATGGGTTCCATATCCACAGATTTCATCAGCAAAGGATCAAAAATATTAGGGAAAAATAATTCCAGAAAATGTTACACTGTTGCTGACATGTATACTATGTAGTTAGATGATGGCTGCATCTGTACTGAACACGTTCAGGCTTTTTTCTTGTCATTATTCCCCAAACAATGCCGTCTAACAACTATTTACATAGTATTTACATTGTATGACATATTATAAGTAACCTAGAGATAACAGAGTACAGAAGAGGATGTGCATAGATCACATACAAATACTACACTATTTTATATAAGAGACTTGAACATCCTCAGATTTTGGTATCTTACAGGGTCCTGGAACCAATCCCCCATGGATACCAAGGGATGACTGTGCTTAGATAGATAACTTTTAGGGACAAAGGGATAAGAACAGATGAAAACAAGCAAGCAAACAAATAAACAAAACTCCAAGTAAGCTGTGGATTTCGTGGGGAAATGCTGAGTAGATCTGCGTTTATGCACACCTTGTATACTAAGCCAGTATTTTCAACTGTGGGCAATTTTGCACTTCCTTCCCCCAAGGATGTATGGCAATGTCTGAAAATGTTTCTGATTGTCATGACTGGGTGGGAGCTGGAGGGTGCTACTGGCGTCTAATGGGTTGAGGCCAGGGAGGCTGCTCAACATTCTACAGTGTACAGGACAGCCCCCACCACAAAGAATGATCCAGTCCAAAAGGTGAGAAACCTCACAGTAAGCTCACAGATACATGTGCTATGATCAAGAAAAGCAGCTCTTCAAACCAAACTATCTCAAATAGAACACATCAAAAGTAAACAGATATACAATTCACTTTGTTGTTGACGTCTTTCTTTTCCTCCTTTTTGCAAAATCCCTAGGCATCGGTTAAGACAGATAGGATATCTACATTTGTTGCTTTGAAATCACTGAAGTAAGTAAGAGCCATGCCCTTTGGCTTCTGTTGCAATCAATCAAGATATCTATAACAGCTGCCTCTGATCTTGAAGGCAGCAGAACACAGGGTGCCATCAGCTCTACTGACGTCATTTGCCATGAATATTTCTTCCACTTCCCTTTTGGCTGAAGGTTATTGAGAAAGAAGTTGCCCGAGTGAGCAGGAGGGAGGAAGTGGGAAACGGGAGATGGGATTCACTGTGGACATGAACTGCAAACACCTTAGGGGTTCTTGTCACAGTGAGACAGGAGACAAAGTGACGCCAGGGAGCCCAGTGCACAAGCTTCTGATGAGCAGGATTTTAGGGAACAAAAATCTCCCACTAAGTTGGACACCAAGTTGTGATTTTACGCATCATCTTTAGGATGGAAGTTGGAGACAGAGAACACCAAGAGCAGCCTTTCTTCTCCAAAAAAATGAATCAAAGAACACCCCAAACTCTTGTTGCTCTGAAGACATGAGACAAGCTCAAAGCAATGATTAAGCAAACTGAAACTAACAGCTGTTTGTTGGAACAAAAGATAATCTAATTAAATTGGTAGGTGAGTTGCAGGGATGTCAGGGGGGAAAGGGGAAAGGATGAATGATCTATACAAATACTACACTATTTGTCTGGGCGCGGTGGCTCACGCCTGTAATCCCAACACTTTGGGAGGCGAAGGCAGGTGGATCACTTGAGGTTAGGAGTTCAAGACCAGCCTAGCCAACATGGTGAAATTCCATCTCTACTAAAAATTCAAAAAATTAGCCAGGTGTGGTGGCAGGTGCCTGTCAGTCCCAGCTACTTGGGAGGCTGAGGCACGAGAATCACTGGAACCCAGGAGACAGAGGCTGTAGTAAGCCAAGATTGTGCCACTGCACTCAAGTCCGGGCGACAGAGCGAGACTCCATCTCGAACAACAACAACAAAAACTAAGAACAAAAACTGCACTATTTTATATAAGAGATTTGAACATCCTGAGATTTTGGTATCTTAGGGGGTCCTAGATATCCATGGATACCCAACAGATGACTGTGCTTGGATAATGTTTAGGGCCAAGGGGTAAGAACAGATGAAAACAAACTAACAAACACATCTCCAAGTAAGCTCTACATTTCGTTGGGGGTACCCTGGGTATTAGGCTCCCATTCACACATTTCCTGAGTCTTTCCAGCTTAAATGTAGGGACTGGCGAACTCTAAAGGAAGAATTTACAGGCTCCGAGGAGGAGCGTCACAGCGAACCCTGCAAATTCGGAATATATTTGTCCAAGTCAGCTCCCCAACAGGGAGCATCTTTCTAACTTGCGTAAACTGCCCATCTATTACCCCTCGTTTCACTTCATCAGGAAGGGGATTCTAGGAAAAGCTACTGGAAGGTAAGTACAGAGCTCAAAGAGCATCCTGGGCTGGGAGCCTGGTGCTGGGGGCTGTCTCAGGTACCCCAATTCTAATGTGGTGTTAGGATGGCCAGGCTGGAAGCTCTCGGGGCCTCTCACTTCCTCTGAGTCGATTACTGTCCCTGCTGCTTCTCTGCTTGAGAAATGAAAGGAGTACCTCGATACTCCCCAGGCAGATGCTTCCGTATTTCTGTTTTCTCCAGGCAACAAGAAATGCTTTAACTTTGATGTCTTCTGGATCCCTTAATTCTAAGGTCCTTTTCGCCTCAGCAGCAAGGCCTGCGTCACATTGCCGTCACATTCCCGAATCTGATTTGTTTCCAAATCAAGTGAACGCGTCGCCTCCAGCCCTTTGACACTGCCACCTCAGACACCTCTTTTATCTGGCACTCTAAATTTTCCTACTGATCAACATTGACTTCTTTAATATCTTTGACCAGTTGATCAAAATCTTTCTAGCAGCTGCCAGGAGAAAACTCAAAGAACCATGTAGACAGAAACTGAGAGTATCAAAAAACCTAAAATTCTAGATTTGAATCCCAGGGCAAAGGTGACAAATGACCCAGAACAAGTTGTGATCCTGTCCCATGGGTAATAAGACAGGGCAATTATTGAAGAGGCAAGAGGTTTTGATTTGATTCTCTTTGGCTTGTTAAATCGTGCTGGGCTTGTCTGAGGTCAGTTTACGTATTTTTAAAAATTTTTAAAGCTTCTCATAGATGAATGAGAAACTACACATTCCCCTGAAGTCCTTTCCCCTTTGCGTCTCATCCAGTTGTGAACCTCTGCTTACTGCATTCTCTGGTTTCTGTCTCCTGGGTCGCCCCTCTCTGGGGATGCTGTCACTCATAGCCATGTGCAAAGGGGAGGGGACATTTGGGATTGCCGTGGAGGGGATTCCGACCCTGCAGGGAGGGAGGAAAGGGGGATTAATGCCGAAGCCCTCTGGACTCTGGCATTCTTTGCTTTGAAAACGTCCTGCATGCTCCTGCTTTCTTCATCCAGTGTTACAGCTGAAGCTCACCACCCAGAAGGGGACTGGAGCCAGCCTCAGGTGCATCAAGGCTTCCATAGAGCAGGAACAGGAATGGGGACTCCCAAGAGACACCCCTAAGCACCTCAGAGCCCGGCCACACTGGTGTCCAAGAGAAAGGATGTGCTAAGGCCAGAAGCCAGAGGTGGGACCAGGAAGCCCCTTGAGACCAGAGCCAAAAGCCCAGGGAGATGCTCAGAGCGTAGAGGCCTGGGCACGGCCAGCCAGGACCACCAGTGTATCTTTCTTGACTCTGTTTTCCCCTCTCTATGCTATAAGGTCATCTTCCCCAATGACTGGCTTTCCCCAACCATCACTTCTCTCCACTTACTGGAAGATAGCTCCTGCCCAGTTCCCACGCCAGAAGCCACTTCCTCCTCTAGTAAAAGGGTTCGTGGTTGCTGGTAACCCCTGCACCAACTTTCCCACAGCTGTGGGGGTGCTCACAGTGGCTTGGCCCTAGCAGGCATGGCAGCGCTTGTCCGTGCTGAGAACTGAACATTTCCACGTGCACCACATCTTCATTAGCTCTGTCTTCAACTAGGTCAATGTGCAAATCATCTTTTCCAGAAGGAAAGCTCCCATCTCAGAGTGACACTGGCAGGTGTGTTAGCGAGAATAAACACCACACAGAACCCTGCCATCAGTGCTTCAAGGCACACACTCACTGTGTGCCCACCTCTCCACTGTCTTCCTCCCCAATGCTCGGGCACTGAAGAACTGGAGGGTGACTCTGAACAGAGGCTCACTTTGCCTGGGGATGTATGTCTTATACTAACTCAAAAGAATTTAAAAAGGAACTACGGAGCCAGTGATGCTCCCAGACCTGACACCTGACTCTCATTACAGAGACACAGGACAAAACCTCACCATGTTCCTTCTGGGTACACTTCTACCATACTGAATCACACACCCGGTCCCACTATGCCATAAACCACTGTTCTGCTGAGATGATCTCTTTGTTACAAAAGGTTTTGCCTTTTGATTTCCTTACTAGAAAGCTGCTTCTCAAACACCTGGAAGGGGATGTGTAATGTGCTACAGTCTAATGTGCTTGACCTCTTTAAAGCTCAGGCTGAAGTCTGATCCCCAGCATGGGAGGTGGGACCTCCTTGGAAGTGTTTGGTTCACAGGGAGGATCCCTCGTGAATGGCTCGGAGTTGTCCTTGTGGTCCTGAGTTCTTGCTCTATGTGTTCCCATGAGAGCTGGTTGTTAAAAAGAGCCTGACACCTCCCTCCCTTCCCCCATCTCTCGTGTTTCCCCGTTCACTCTGTGACTTCTCCCCTCCGCATTTCGCATGAGTGGGAGTAGTCTCGGGTCTCCATCAGGCGCTGGTGCTGGCACCATGAAGTGGCACAGCCTATGGAACCATGAGCCAGATAAACCTCTTTTCTTTATAAATTACCCAGGCTCAGGTATTTCTTTCTAAGTAATATGAAAAAACCCACAGAACTTTGGAAAGTGAATTCAGGACTGCTGATTCTAGCAGCAGGTCTCATGGGTACCGAGCTCTCTCTAGGCCTCAGTTTTAACACAGCCTTTACTCTCTCTAGTCAAATCTTCCTCCAGAAAATGGACTAGGAAAAAAATAGAAAAGCAAATCAAACGCTTGGTATTTAAAAAAAATTTTTTTTAATAGTTTTCTGAGATGCGTTGATTCAGAAACAACTCTTACATATGATCAGTTGAAAAATAAAACAATGCACCAAAAAAGCATTTGCATTTTCCTTTATCTTACACGGGCCCTTCACCTACTGTCTGCCTCACACCTAAAGCAGAGCCTGGTTCCTGGGAAGTCCTACGTGGGTACAATGAGAAGGCTACGATATATGACTGCCATCGCTTTTGCTTTCCCTGAAGAGTGCATATTCAATTTGATATAAAGAGACGTCAGCCCCATTCATCCATCCGTCCATCCGTCCATCCATCCGTCCATCTGTCTATCCATTCATCCATCCATCATTGAGAACAAAAGATTATCGTTACGCTGTTAATGAGTATTTCATTTTAGACACAGTTAAGTATGGAAATGTAGATTCAGGACTACGACTATACATAAAGGTATCATGGAAATAAAAGGATTAAGTTTTCCACCTAACAATATTCACCTGCAACACCGCACTACTGGGAGAGAAACAGGAACGTGCGCACGCTGCCCTGGACCTGTGGGAGTTACTGTTCTGTCTTCAAGTGTGGGGAAGATCCCTAAACTCAGGCCCACTGGGCAAAGAAGTTGAAAACAATCAGTTTGGGTTTAAAAATTAGTCTAAACCATAATGTAAGAGCTGATTTTCTGGTGATTGAATGGGAAACGGGTTCTAAAGAAAATCTCCACAAAATTTTCTAGAATGGTTATTAAGAATGGCTACATCCCTGGACAAGTATTCTGCATGTCAGGAGTCTACTTTGAAAGATCCTTCTTTATTGAATGTGTTCGATTTAAAAAAAAGTCAAGCTCTTTACTTTCTAGCCACATGGTCTATGGGGTGCTGTGATCAGAATGTGTGTGTCCCCCAAAACTCCTATGTTGAAACCGAGTCACCAAGGTGAAAGTATGAGGGGGTGAGGCCTTTGGGAGGTGATGAGGTAATGAGGGAGGGGCCCTCATGATGATACGGGAAGTGCCGGCTACAGAAGGGCGGGGACCCTGGCAAGGGCTACACCCTTCGGCCTGTGCCCAAGGACCTAAATGAGGACAGCCATTTCTGTTTTCGTGCCCAAAAAGTTGCCTTTTGGCCTGCCACATCCCCATCCTGTGCCCACAAAAACCCAAGACCCTACTTGGCACTGACGTAAGCGGCTGGACGTTAAGAGGAGCAGAACAACACACCATCGACAGACACCAACAGACATCGGCAGGCCATCGACGGCGGGACCACGCGGAATTTGGCTGGGGGTGATTGGAGGGGAGTCTGGTCACAAGCTGCCCCATGCCAGGGGAAGACCACCTTCTGGCTCCCCATCCACCTCTGCGATAAGGCAGAGAGTCTGACTGAGCTGATTAACACAAGCTGCCTGCAGACGGCAAAACTGAAAGAGCGCCCTGTAACACAGGCCCAGCGGGAGGGACTTCAAGAGCTGTAAACACTCAACCCTAGATGAAGTCGGAGCCCAAAAACGCTCCCCACAACCTGCCCGTCTACATGCCCCCCTTAGGGGTTTGAGCATTGGGGCACCGAAGAAGCGAGGTGCATCCCTGTCACACGCCCTGGGAGCGGGATAAGGGAACTTCTCCCGTTTCCATGAATGGATGACAGCCCTCATAAAAGAGACCCTAGAGGGCAGCTGGTCCCCTCCACTATGGGAGGACACAGCAAGAAGACGCCCTCTAGGAACCAGAGAGCAAGCCCCATCAGACGCGGAATCTGCTGGCCCCTTGATCTTGAACTTCCCAGCCTTCAGAACTGTGAGAAATAAATTTCTGTTGCTTGTAAGCCACCCATTTTGAGGTATTTTATTATAGCAGCCTGAATGGACTAACATAGTGGGTAAACTGCCCAGTACAGAAGCGCAAATACTAAGTAAGTGTCATGCGGAATAAAGCAGGCCCAAGCGCTGAGGGCCAGAGCCTGGTCAGGGACACATGCTTTTAAAGGAGATGAGCTTGGGCCAAACGTGGTCTCCTCTTGTGGATGCTGCATATTCACTCCAGACAGAACTGTAAATGCTAAGCCAAATAAAGCTCTTCGGTTTGTATCTGGGGCATACTTGTTTTTGGAAAAACCAAGAGGGCTCGATAATTGCCAGAAAATATGATGAACAGACCCAGGCCGACTGGAAGGGTAAGATCGATGGAAGATGATGGCGTGGACAGGGGAGGTTTCCATTCCCAGTGGGGTGGCAGCAAGGACAAAAACATCTGGAGAGGCGCTCCGCAGGCCCGCCCGGCACACGGGTGGATCGGGTTACTTCATGACAGCAACTGGGTTCGTTTTGTACCATGAAAACCATATTTCATCTTTCAATAGGAAAAAAATTACAGCTAGTGTTATACAAGCAAAATGAAACAAAGAAAACTGGAAAACAGAGAGGGAAAAATCAACCACCGTAACTGCCACCATGCCTGCGGTTTTCTCTCATCCTTTCAACATTCTTCTAGAAAGAGTTTCGACTTTTTTTTCTTTTTTTAAACTAAGCTTGCTTTAAGCCTAAGCCCTGCCTGGAGAGCCTTCAGACTTTGTGCCAGAGGACAGTGTGGCCATAAAACATTTAGGGGAAGAGATCTGGAGGGGAGCAGAGGGGAAATAAAAATGAGTATCTGTGTTTTAAGCAAACAATTCAATCTCTTCTTTAACAATAAGAATAATAATAGTAGTAGCAGTAGCGGCAAGAAAAAAAGACAGTGGTAGACAAACATGGAAGGAGAACTCATGGTAGCAGGCACCTGTAATCCCTGCTACTTGGGAGGCTGAGGCAGCAGAATCGCTTGAACCCAGGAGGTGGAGGTTGCAGTGGGCTGAGACATGCCATTGCACTCCAGCCTGGGCAACAAGAGTGAAACTCTATCTCAAACAAAACAAAGCAAAGCAAAGCAAAGCAAAACAAAGCAAAGCAAAACAAAACAACACAACACAACTCCTCCAGCTTAAAGGAGACTTAGGGGACACATCCGTCAATTACAACGTATAGAACTTTGAGTCTAGATAAAAAAAAAAAAACTGGTTAAAAAATTATAAGCTTTTGGGGAAATGTAAACACTGATAGTATAAATACTAAGGAGCTGTCAAAATTGTAAGGTGTGCTATTGATATTATTATGGTTGTATGTTTAAAAATCTGTAAATTTTTGAAATACATAATGAAATACATACAGAAGAAATTATACGATAACTGAGGATTTGCTCCAAAATCCTCATTACTTGGGGGCAAAGTAGGTGGTGGAAAGCGGGAGAGGTGCAGATGAAATAAACTTGGCCAGGATTGATGACTGCTGGGTGGAAAATATACAAGGATTCATGATTCTATTTTTTGTGATATATTTGAAATATTCTACAGTAAAAAGTTTTAATGGGGGAAAAATGGTAGCAGAATATACGAAACCAACGGTACCAGCTGTGGAGTGTACCCTTTGTCAACAAAGACAGGGCCCATGACATGGAGTTCCAGGTGACACTGGGCTCCAAGAATGCCATCGGGGAAGACAGGCTAGGTCTGGGCCCATGGAAATTTTAGTTCCCTCTTGCAGATGAGTTAAACTTGGCCTTCCACTATAATCAGGGTTAAACATGGTTAAACCTGGTGCTTAAACAGCGTGAGAAGCACAGCAGGCCCAAGTTTGTCTGTCTTCAGTGCATGCCTGGTTGGGGTTGGGGGAGTCCATGGGGGAGGGGACAGACATGAGCACCCTTCTGACCCCTGCAGGCAATTAACTGATACTTTCAAGCAGGGAGTGCCATTATCTTTAACTCAGCAGGCATCACTGTACATAATGAGAGGTCATAATTATAGTTCTCTTTTTAAAATGTGACCACAGTATCCAAATTGACCTCTTGTGGCGGGCTGGCCTACATGCTGGGAAGTACAAAAAAAGGCGGGTACGGGCCCTACCCACTGGCGTGACAATGACGGGCAGCCAGGATCCCTTTGCAACTTCTGAGGTCCGGCATCCGCGCTTATTCCCTGGGGAACTTCAATCTGTTTGGGGTTTACTAATTATCATTTTTCACTGAGTAGCATTTTACTTCTTTAAATAGACACAGACTAGCCAGCGCTTTTTACTGTTCTTTAAACCATGGGGAAAAGGCAAAAGCAACGACTCAAATTAATATGCCAGTGATTACGTGCATCTACTGTCTATCCATGGAATCACTAAGTTGAAAAGATCAATTTCTGATCGTTTTTTCACTTTAGTATTTTGTAAAGTTGCTACAGAGACTCTTTCACTTTAAAAATGCTGACTTATTATGCTATTATACCTTATAATTGGCCCCACCTAGCAGTATCTCTAGCTCCCATAGCCCAAACCATTAAATAGACTGAATTGTCTGTGGGGAAATGCAACCTGCCTGGATTTTCATATAGACAGACTCTCTCAGTTCGAAGCACAGAATAATAGAATTTTTGAGCAAAAAGAGACCCTCTGAAATCATCTTACTGATGAACAGTGTGAAAAAGATCTGCTTGAATTAGCGGGCTGGATGGAGGCTGAGACAGGAACCAGGTTCAACCAGCGTCTTGAGCCACAATCAGCTCGACCCCTCCACCTGTCTCTTAAACATCAAAGAAGCTCCATCCCAGTGACGCCTCCAGAGAAAGACAGAAGATCTCCCAGTTTTTCTTTTTTTAACGACATTAGACAAGTGCTCACCTCATTTCCTAACCACACAATGACAAACACACTAAAATAAAATGAGGTACTCACCTACCTTCCACGGATATTTGGAAGAATAAACTTTTTGTTACTCTAAAACACTTCAGACTCACTGGATATTCCATACATACAAATGATATAAACAAATGCAGTGATAAAATCACAGGGGTGAGGAACTCACAGAACCAGCTGTAGTTATCACCTTATTTGGTGGCCATGTTAATTCCAGTTCTTGCTTCCAACACAAAGCCCAGGCAGCTAATCTGTGCCTCTCCCATTCCTTTACGTATTAGGAGCTTCTGCTCTTTACCTTTCCCTAATAGCCATTCAGTAACGCTGACGAATGGCTAACGTCTTTCCAATGGTATTTCAAATCCTCAGCTAACACTAGAAAATTTTGAGAGATATTGGAGCACCAGCTAATTCCTTCCTGGCTAAAAGGAGGGACAGAAAATTCCAAAGTGTGATATAAACAGTTTCAGATACACAGCAGACAATGTCATGCCACACATTTACACAGCGAAGTGGTGATTTCTGCTTGCAGGCATGGGCTTTGAATAAATGGCCCTGAGAATTACAGTTTTTACCAATATGCTTTTCTTGAATAGAACAACCTGGGAGTCAATGATGTTCTCTATATTTGTAAATGCTTCTTTATTCAGAAAAGCAAAACTTACCCACTATTCAGATGTGTCCAAAACTAGAGTTTAAAGAAAAGAATAATAGCTTTACTCCTTTTCTAGGCATGTCACTACTAAGAAATATGACTATTTTCTTTTGGTTCAGTAAAACAACACAAAGGAACAAGTCTAAATACATCACAACAAAGGTATTTAATTGAGCCTACTGCATTTGCATCTCAATATAAAGTCACTGCATGATATACCAATGTGGATACATTGATAAAGTTCATTCCACCATTGTTAACAGATAAGGGGAAACTTTTCAGTGGGAAATTCTTCAAGTTTTACATTATTTATTGGAACATTTCATGTAGTTACTTGGCTGAGAAACTCCAATTCCATGCTACACAAGTATTTTGCAAAATATGTGCCTACTTTTCACAGTCCCAGAACTGTGGCTTGACACAGCACCTAGCATACTGATATGGTTTGGATTGGTGTCCCCACCAAATCTCATGTTCAATTGTAATCCCCAGTGTTGGAGGTGGGGCCTGGCAGGAGGTACCTGGATCATGGAGGTGGATCCTCCATGAATTGTTCAGCACCATCCCTTCGGTGCTACTCTTGCAATGGAGTTCTCACAAGATCTGGTTGTTTAAAAGTGTGTGGTGCCTGCCCTCTCTCTCTCTCTCCCTCCTGTGAAATGCCAACTCCCCCTTTACCTTCCTCCATGATTGTAAGTTTCCTGTGGCCTCCCCAAAAGCCGAGCAGGTGCCTCCACGCTTCCTGTACAGCCTGTGGAACCGTGAGCCTATTAAACCTCTTGTCTTTATAAATCACCCAGTCTTAGGTATTTCTTTTTTTTTCTTTTTTTTTTTTTTTTTGAGACGGAGTCTCGCTCTGTCGCCCAGGCTGGAGTACAGTGGCTGGATCTCAGCTCACTGCAAGCTCCACCTCCTGGGTTTACGCCATTCTCCTGCCTCAGCCTCCTGAGTAGCTGGGACTACAGGCGCCCGCCACTTCGCCCAGCTAAGTTTTTGTATTTTTTAGTAGAGACGGGGTTTCACCGTGTCAGCCAGGATGGTCTCGATCTCCTGACCTCGTGATCCGCCCGTCTCGGCCTCCCAAAGTGCTGGGATTACAGGCTTGAGCCACCGTGCCCGGCCCAGTCTTAGGTATTTCTTTACAGCAATGCGAGAATGGACTAAGACACATACTATTGTCACTCAAATACTCTATTTAAATAAAAGCCCTGATTCTCTAAAGTTTTGCTTTGCTGCTCAGTAAATCAGCCTCTACCATATTTATCCCTAAGTGTCATTTGCAGCATTAACACAAACAAGCCACGCAGTTAAAGACCATCATTTCCTATTTGAGTTACATTTTGGTTGTGGACTGCACATTTCATTTAGTTATTTGTCAGCATAAGGACAACCTCAGCACCTGGTGGGAAAGGGTTAAAAACAGGAGTGCTATAGAGTCAGTCCCTTCCTTTGGTGGTTCATCAGACAGGTTATCAAAGTGAAACATTCCATCAACAGGCGAAAATCCTGGCATCTGCTCAGTGGCAAATTCGGCTCACTTCATTTTGCTTTATTTTATTCTCCAAAGAAACTATACAGTTTGGACTACAGAATACAATTAATTTTTACATTTCTCCACTCTCTAGCAGCTTATTTTCTCCATCTAGACGTGCTGCAAAAACCAAAAAACAAAAGAGAATAGCTAACAAAGCCATAGTGGATTTATTGTATTGATTCCATTTCACATAAAAATGTTAATTTATCCAATTCTTTAAAAAGTTTCATTATCTTTCATCTAGAATATACTGTGTCCCACCCAAGCCAGCTGATGTCACCCTACACGTTTCACTGTGCAGTTTTTACTTCTGGAGGAACCAGAGCCCAAATTCAAAGCAATTTTGGAGATTAAGCTTTGCAAGTAAATTCATTTTTATCACAATCTTCCTGTTTCAAAGTGGCCAAGTCATCTTGGTCATGTTTATTAACTAAAGGTAATAGGAAAGATCCTAATCAGAGCTTCAGTGTCTGCAACTGCACAAACCAATTCTCTCTCTGGATGAGAACAGAAAGTTCTCAACTCCAACCACTGAATCTCATTAGTGCCCTGGGACCTGATCAACAGTCCCATGCCTTGCTGATGACCACCCGAACAAAAGCAGTTTCTAGAGGAGCAAAGAGTCGCTTGTACTGAAGAAAGAGCAGGAAACAGGCTAGAAAGAGGGATCCGGGGTAGGTGGTCGGTCCACAGGAAGACTTATGGAACCTGCAGAAAGTACACGTAGACACTGGGATTTTGTGCATGTTTCTGGGAAGGGTCCATAGCTTTTATCCAATTCTTTTAGGAGTGGATTATACAGAAAGGGGTATCACTGGCTTAAGACTCACTCACCATAGGTTGAGTCTCACTCGAGAGAGCATCACCAGAACAGAATGAAATTCTCTCCGTTTGCTAAAAGGCAGCATTATGATTCTCTGGTCTGGGATGATCTTGAAATCTTTGCTATTACAGGAAAGATGCGTTCTGCTAGGGACTGAATGTTTATGTCTCCCTGAAATTCATACATTGAATCCCTAACCTCCAATTTGATGGTATTTGAAGATAGGACCCTTTGGGAGGTGACAGAATTAGACGAGGTCATGTTCTTCATGATGGAATTAGTGGCCCTATGAGAGTGGTGTAAGTAGTGACCACATAAGAGAGATCTCCTCTTCCCTCTCCACACGAGCACAGAAAAAAAGGGTAGGTGATGACGCAGCCCGAGGTGAAAATCTGTACACCAGAAACCACACCCTGCGGGACCTTGATCCTGGACTTCCAGACTCCAGAACTGTGAGAAAATACATTTCTGTTGTTTAAGCCACCTAGTCTGTGGTATTTTGTGATGGCAGCTAGAATACAATAAGACATACTCTTTGGCCAGTGTTATCAGAATCTCACGATTCACAACAATCGTGTGTCGGGGCACTGTGGATTGCTCCTTCCGACTGTGGAGGTTGGGAAGCTCCAGTCTTCATCTTCCAGATTTCCTTGCAGCTGGGGTTCTGGGTGTCAATTCGGTTCTGCCAATTAGATGAAGTCAGGCTGAGGTGAGGTGAGGCCCCCTTCGGCCGTGTGAGTGGCCCGCGATGCTGCGGAAAGGCTGGGTTTTCCTGCTGTGACCTCCCGGTGTCCATTCTCCAGTGCCTGGGTGTCGAGAGGCAGTTGCAAGGGTGGCCGTGGGCTCTGGATCACAGCCATGAGGTGTGTGACTGACCATACAGATCTGGCGATGGCAGCCTGCCTGGTGGCTGGCTCCTTAGCACTCTGGAAATCATTTCTGAAAGGCCGGCCTGGGTCCCCCTCCTTTGGCCCTTCCAAGCATTTTGTAAATACTTTTATTTGTATTGCCTCCCTTTCTGCCTCAACCCCTTAAAGTACTTGTCACTTCTGTATCCCAGACCACAGAACCAGGCACATCATTAAAATCCTCCGTGTCTGGAGGGCCCAAAGAGCTGTCTGCCTCCAGGAGGGCTCTGCTGGTTTAATGAGGATCAGGTTTGAAACAGCTAAGGAACAGTTACTTTCTGCAGCTCTCTGTTGCTAAAGAGATACATTATAAAAAACTCCCATCTTTTAAGCTGACAATTTCAAGACGACACTTAAAGGTAGACCAGGCCTCTGCAGTTTTACAGGGTTAGTGGAGGGAGGGGGAATCTCCTCTTTTTTTTTGTTTTTGTTTTTTGGACATAGAGATGCTATCGGGGCATGCTCCTGGCTGCCAGATAAGGCCTCCCCGTTCAACATCCTTCTCAGGCACAGGGAAGTGTCAGAGCAGATGGACAGAATGTGACCACACACCTGCTGCCCATCTGTTCCCCCACCTTCCATACAGCATTGCCTTGAGACAACCTCAGTTCAGATCTGAATCCCTGCCTTTCACCAAGGGCCTCATAAGAAAAGGGTATCTGTGGAACCTTCGTAACTATCATGAAATTCTGTTAAAGACATTTCTTACCTTACTCATTGAAAGCCCCAAGACAGGGGCTCATTCTTAGAGGCAGGCACTTCACTGGTATGTGTGCTTATACTAGAAATAAGAGCTGTGTGTACCACATTTCTTTTTGCCTTTGCTGCTAGGAAACTCGAAGATGGGTTGTGAATCGGTCACTCTCGTTTCCTTAGACCCTGCAGAGTGACTGTCCCTCTCTCCCCTTTTCTTCCCATATAGCTACTGTTTCAAAACCCTACCTTAAGGATGGTTGATTCCATTGTTTCTTGCACTTGCATCATTATAAGTCACCTCTCTTTTTTGGGAGATAGGTGAAATATATAGATAAGTAAAACTTAAATATTTGTTTTGGCTAGCCACTGGTTTGAGGATATGAGCCTTTCAGCCCACCCTGTGTGGAAAATACTGAAGAGAGGTCATAAATAAGGTCCTTTTCCATTTGTCCTGGGGGAGGCAGGAAGACTGTCCCCACCCTAGAGGAAATTTGACAACTATGTTTCTTAAATAAGGCATGCAATGTCAAAAATTGTGGTGCAGTTCCTTAAGGCTATACCTAATAATTTACTAAGCTATTGTTTCTTTTAAATTTTATACTCACTGTAACAGTAACAAAGATAATAATACTACATGTACATTGTTGACATGTGGGTCTTAACTCAATGAGTTTTCTCATAGATCTTTAAAGAGTTTAAAAACTAAGTCTCTTGGGGCAATATGCCAACAAAAAAAGTGGCAAAATGTTCTGAAAGAAGTTACAAAGTTCCCAGAGATGAACAAATAATTCAGTGTGCATTCTCTCTCAACTTTGATGATATATCTTTTTTGTTTGTTTGTTTGTTTGTTTTTTTAAAATACCTACCAACCAGCCTCAGCAGGTTTCTTAGCATGGATGGCCACTGTTTCCTTATCTGTAAAAGAAGGGGGTTGGACTAAATCTCTAAAACGGATTCTATCACCTGTGAAGCAAGCTCCATGGTCCTCAGCTCCACCTGACGTCGAAAGAGGACGAGGTTCGTACGTGCAAGTCCCTCCTAGAGACCAGGTCCCTGCCTTCTGCACTGTGCGGATGACTGCACTCCCTTGGCTGGACAGAAAGGGTCACCCTCGCCAGGCCTTCTTGTTTGGTTAATCTCTTCACATCTATTTGCTCTGCTGCCCCGACAACTTAACAGCAAACAAAGGCCTGGGCTCCGTGCCGCTCACTCCAAATCGGGAACCTGCCTATTTTGTTTACTTTGGGGCACAAGGAGGAAGCAAACAGCAGCTTTTGTAAGTCAAGTTGGTGATAGTCTTCACTCAATTACGGCTGTGAAAAGAGGGAGAGATGGAAAGGACCCTCTTCCAGGGCCGACACTTCATGCTGACCCACCCTAGCCAAGTCTCCTTTCACTGGCATCGACCCTGGAAGTGGTTCCACTTTGAGGGAGCTAACCATATTTTCTGTACTTTGTCAGACTGTTTTTTTTCTCAGCCCAGTGGGGGCCATGTCATGTGAATGCCTTCTATCTAAGCAGAGTATTTTGTTGAAAGAAAAAGCACAGGCTACAACTAGCTCCTTGGGAGTAATACAATTCCATTTTCTGATTCTTATCATCGGGCCAGATGCTGCTTCGGACTGTAAAACTATTACCGGGTAAGGTGAGGCAAGCCAAGCGCTTTAAATAAGCAGAATTAAAAGAACTTGCCATCAGATGGTTAACAAGAAAGGGGAGAAGGTACATGAGGCGAGGGTAGTATATTTTATGGAAAATATTTTGCAAGGCGTCTAAACCAGAAAAAAACAGGCTTGGCTGGTTTATTATATAATTAAACTGCAGTCAGCAATGGGCAGGGTCTTCTCTCCTTTAAAATCCAAACTAGTTATTCAAGCTTTCATTAGATACAGTTTAGAGATTCTATTTGGGGAAGGAACCCCAAATTTTTTTTTGTCTGGGTTAGAGTTAAAAAAAAAAGAAGTGCTACTTTGCAAATCTGGCTTCTAGTCTCAATAAAACAATCACAATCCCTTCCTCCTTCCTCAAATATCATTTTTGCTTCATTTCTTCAGAGGAGAATAGAGAATTTTTTTTTGGCAGAAAGCCAAAGTAATATCCCAGCAAGATATCTGACTTCTTTACAGAGAGACGTACTGTTTCATGTTTGATTCTGATTTTCAAAAGCAGAACAATTTTCACATCATTATATAAAAGGCTTCCACTATTTAAAATGTCATTTCTAAATTAATTTTACACCCCTGGGGCAAAATGCATCTGACCACACTGAATTCTACCCATTTAAAGAAGGTGGGGACTTGGTGAAAGTGGCAGAAAAACTTTCAGTCTTTAGAACAAAAGTCAGAGTCAGTTGTTTCTGGAAGCTGGTTTTGTTTTTCATATGGCATGTCTCCAGTTGTGTATCCCTATCAGATGAAATGCAGAAGAAAAGTGGCTCTTCTGTGCAATTTCTGCAGTGTGGCAGTCAGGAGAATTTGTTGGCCCAAGAGACCTACAGCAACATTCCTGCGTCTGGCGGCGGCGGCAAGACAGCTGAAAAATTTGATGACTTGCTGTCTTAAAATCTTAACAGCTGGGCAGATGATGGAATAATGAAATGGCTCCCTGTATCTAAAACTCTTCATCTCACCTTAAAAACAAGCCAGCATATTCTTAAGAAAAGAACCTCAGTGATCCCCTGATAAAGTATATTAATTTGCTGAGTGTTGTTCTAGAGGAATGCCTATCTTTTCTCATCAAAAGTCAGAAGTGACCATGTGTGCCCAGGAGCAAAGAGTTAAGGTGAGCAGTCCAGTATCCTACGGGGCTACAGGCGCCTAGGCTGATGTATCCATGTAGTCATAGGAAAGTTGGTTAACAGGCATTTACAGAGGACTTCCTGTGGACAGGCACACAGGTGTAGGGTGGGGGGCGGGGAGGGAGGAGGTGGCTCAAGGAAGAATCATGCCAGCAATAAAAGGCTTTCTGCTCTAATCGGGTACAAACTTTCCATCATCCCTGCTTGATAAAAAAGAAAAAACAGATAAACACAAAAACTCAAACTTCACCTAAGGCAGAATCGTCTGTAAGGCATAGGTCAAAGGGGAAAACGTCTCGGTAGGTAAGGAGTTTATAACACAATCATAGCATAGATGCATTTCAAATGCATCTAAGCCACTGCCCCATACCCTAACCCATGTGCCCAACATTTAGTATTAGAACCTCTGGAACTACCTTCCAACAGGTCTCCCTGCCTCAGTCTCCCTCCCTGCTATCCCACTCTCCTCATGGGACCACACTCAGACCCTGCTTTCCTTCTAAGCTTCTGTGGGTTCTTCTCCATCCTTCAAGATGGTCCGACTCTGCTCTCTAGCGTTCAAAACCCAATGGCTTGTGGCCCTCGCTGAACCAAATGTCCCCCGGCCAGGTTCTCACTGACCTCAGGCCAGTTTTGGTGTTAGATGGTTTTATCCGTGACGCCACCCATCTAGAATCACTTCCCCAGACTTTCTTCCGAAGAAAACCGTTTCCACCCCTTAACGAAAATCCACCTTCCACAATCCACAATTCTCATCGCTCCCTGCTGTGTGTGGTTGTCATCAAAACCTTCCACAGCCATCTGATTTTCCATTTTTACTACCCTACGACCAGGCCAGATGCTTCTTGAAGGCAAGGAGTGTGGAAATGGCATCTTGTTATTCTCTGTGTCTGCCCTTCCCCCAGCCTGGCCCTATGCTGGGCTGATTCTGTTGAAGATACCTCTTTAATTTCTTTAATTTAAATGGGGTATGTAAATCTGGAAGCTGCTCAAAAAAGAAACAGTTGTTTTAGGAAAATGACAAGAGTGTGACATCTCAAAATTTTTTGTGTTTGTTTTTGAGACAGGGTCTCACTCATCCAGGCTGGAGTGCAGTGGTGCGATCACAGCTCACTGCAGCCTCGACCTCCTGGGTACAAGCAATCCTCCTGGTTGCAGCCTCCCCAGTAGCTGGGATTACAGGTACCTGCCACCACACATGGCTGTTTTTTACCTTTTTGTAGAGATGGGGTCTATGTTGCCCAAGCTGGTCTTGAGCTCCTGGGTTCAAGCAATCCTTCCGCCTTAGCCTCCCAAAGTGCTGGGATTACAGGCATGAGCCATCGCGCCTGGCCTCAAAATGTTTTTATGTGTTCTTTGCCTCAGACACGCCTAGTTGCTAGTAAGAAGAGTGCCAAATACTCAAGAGTCCTGGAGTCAAACACATCTGGGTTCTAATTCGCCATTTCATTCAGTTACTGTGTGCCTTTGGGCAAGCCACTTCACTTCTCTGAGCTTCAATTTCCTCTCCAAAGGGGACCATGCACCCTAGTCCATAGGGAGGTGGTGAAGAATTAAATCTTCTTAAAAAGTACAATTAAACATTATATTTAAAATGGTCTTGGTAGTTCCTTTGGAAATGTTAGCTTCCCATGCCCACCCATGGGTCCCAACAAACTACCAAAGGGAAGGAGCAAAGTCCAGTCCCTGCCAGCTTTGCAGTGACCCATTTCCCTCCTGTTTGCGGGAGCCCTCCCCAGGGCTGAGCCTGTAGCACTGCTGCTGGGCCTGGCTCGCTACGCTGCTGGCTCCCCGAGGTGCTGGTGCACTCAGGCAAAATGAACCGAACATCTGTATTCTATTTGCTAATGAGCAATCATCATTTGTACCTTTTTCCAGCCTGGGATTCAGCTGCTTAGAATACTAATGCCATTAGAAATCGGAATCTTTTTTGAAAAACACATACTCATTTAGCAAAACCCGGTTTCACTCACTGACATTTTTATGGTTCCTGGGATTCCTTGGCAATCCACTGCTGGTTACAAAGCCCTCAATTCCCCTGGGCCCCTCTCTGCACCTATCTGTGTAATATTTGGGTGTTTGGGTGGGGACTGGGAGCCAGAAGACTTGACTGGCCCTAGACTTGCCTTTTCAATTAATTCAATGACTATAATCGGACAAGTCAATGGACCATTCCTTTTTAATCATATGATTTTTAATTAATCACAAGATTAATTACAAGACTACAAGTGCTTATTTTAAAACTTAGGTCATCACAAGAGAGGTCACCCAATCCTATTTCCTTGGCCTTTCCCTCAAGGTAACCTTCCTTACAAGCTTGGTGTGTACCTGTCCAGAGCTTTTTCTATGCAGATGAGCATCTGTGTCTTTCAAAATGATTTAGTGTTAAGTTTGTGTGTGTTTTACATATGTGAAGACAAACATATACATTGTTCTACAGCTTGCTTTTTTCATTCAATGATAAGTTTTGTCTTCTGTTCATCTGGGGAACCGAGAGATATGGCTCATGCCTTTTCATTGCTGAAATTCAATCTATTCAACATTTCCCTGGTCATGAACATTTTAGATTGTTTCCAATTTTTGGCTTTTATAAAGAATGCTGTAGTGAGCCTCCTTGCACATGTCTGGCTGTGTACACGTGGGTCTGCTTTTCTAGGGAAAGTGACTCAAGAGACTTGCTGGGTCTTGCTTTCCTCATCTGTGAAACGAGAGGTATGGACTGAACAGTCACCATTATGACCCTACTTCTATTGTATGTTTTGTGGCACTAGGAACCAATGAAGGAAGCCTTTGTTTCTATATACAAACTCTATTCCCAATTCAGCACCCGCTAAGACTTTCCCTAAGCTTCCAAGGTCTTCCACAAGCAAAGCTCATTTATTCTTATTTTCTCCTTTGATTTAACATTCAGTTATTCTCAATCCTGCATCTTTGTCAACTCCCTTCTTCCCCTAAGAAATTCCTGCTTAATACGTGACAGGCACTGATAAGGTCTGGCTCTATATCCCCACCCAAATCTCATGTCAAATTGTAATCCCCACGTGTCAGGGGAGGGATGCGGTGGGAAGTGATTGGATCATGGGGGTGGATGTCCCCATCTCGTGACAGTGAGTTCTCATGAGATCTGATAGTTTAAAAGTGTGGCACTTCCCCTTCTCTCTCTCTCCTGCTTCCATGTAAGACGTGCCTTGCTTTCCCTTTGCCTTCTGCCACCATTGTAAGTTTCCTGAAACCTCCCCAGCCATGTGGAACTGTGAGTCAATTAAACCTCCTTTCTTTATAAATTACCCAGTCTCAGGTATGTCTTTATGGCAGTGTGAAAACGGACTAATACAGGCATTAATGGAGATGCTCAGAGCTTCTGACTTTGTGTTTGCACACATGTTCCCATGAATGTCAGCCCCATGAGGAAAGGGCCTTGTCTTTCCTTAGCCCATGTTCCCTGGGAGCATGGCACCACATGCAGTGGGCTGTCATCAAACACCTGGCGAGCAGATGGCTGTGACTCTTACCATGTGCTGGGGGTACAACTTGGCACAAGTTGACGTAACTGCTCTGTGCCTCAGTTTCTTCACCTCGAATATATGATAATAGCATCCCCTTCCCTTACAAACAAGTTGATACATGCAAAGCCCTTAGAACAGCGCCTGGTTTGTAGGCATTGCCAATGAACATTAGCTACTGTTACAGTTGTCATTAAAGCTGTGTTGGTTGCATATTCCTTTTGAACAATAGGACATGTATCCAGCAGCACCCCTGAGATTGCTGGGATATAGTGCTGAAGTATCACTGGGCTAGGTTTGCCAGAAGCTGTTAGAGGGAAGTCTCAGGCAGGATCCTTGCCACTTACAAAGCTAATCATCAGTCTGCAGTTTACAAGTTTTTAAAATTATAATGATGTATATAATTCCATATTGATATCAACTGATGAGCAGAACTTTTTATTTGTTTTGCTCTGTTTTGCTATGCTTTTTGCAAGCCACACCTTCCTCCTCCTTTCTTCTCATCACAGTTTTTTCTTCCTCTTGCGAGGTCCAGCAGTTCTCCCAGAGAAGCCACATGCTTTGGATTCATTTGCGGCCTTGGTTCCAATTCAGACCATGGAAAGTGGCAGAGCAGTTGAGGATGTAGGCTCTGGATTCAGGTGGCATGGGTTCAAATCCCAGCTCCAGGACTTACCAGCAGTGTGACCACAGTCAAGATACTTAACTTCTTTGTGCTCCAGTTTTCTTATCTGTAAAATGGGCTGAGGATTAAATGAGCTGGCATGCAGAAAGCATGTACGAGAGTAGCTGGCACACAGCACTGAGTAGTGCTGCACCATCCTCAGATCTAAATGACACAACTAAAGCACCACCATTTTCAGGACCTGCCATGCAAGCTGTGTGCAGGTGGTATGATTGATTCTTGCAGGCTGCGAATACACATGGCTCTTTCCATTCTACCTACTTTGTACTACCTACTGTACACCACACTGGGTCAAGAATGTATATTCATGGGCTGGATCAGGAAGAGAGATATGGTATGACTGTGCAAAGATGTCTGATCTGGACCCAGATGGTACCCTGTCCTCGGTCCCCCAGCATCTCTCCAGAGCTAACCTGCTAGGCAACTGAGCATCAGTGGTCCTATCAGAGGAATTTCTCAATCGTACCCAAGTATTAATACATGCTTTGAAAGATGGCCAGAAGAATGCCCTGAGAACTACCAGAAAGCAAAGAATAGATCCAGGTGAGGCAGTTCTACTACAGAGGCTAACGTGATAGAACCATGACTGAAAAATGACCAAGGGGAGGCAACTCTGACAGCAAGGAAAAACATAAAAATTAATTACAACACTCTATGGAGAAGGTGTTCAAACCCTGAAGCTTATGGAATCAGGCCGGTAGCTGAAAGTGAGTTCAGGGATGCATTAAAAACAGAACCTATTTTTACACCAACAGGCAGCAGAGGCAATAGGTACAAAATTCTCAAACGAAGGCAGAAGCCTGTGTGTGTAATACAAGCCCTAGTGCAGTGTCAGGGCCACTCAGAATTACCACTAAAGGTGGCGTGGATTTTATTATTTGACAGTAAACATTGTGGTAACAATGATTATTTTCTTATAATGGTAGTTCTATGCCAGCGAAGTGTCTTAGGCTAGCATTTCCTTCTTTCTCTGGGATGGTGTTCTATTGCTATGACAACCAATAACATTTTGCACACCACAGAGCACTATATCATGTATCCCACGGCAGAAAAGAAATGCCATACTGTACTTAAAAGCCACCTTCTTTTCTTTCTCTCTTTTAAAGTCTGTTATCACTCCCCATGCATTATTCACTATGCCATATTATATATAACCTTTACCTTTGGTTACAGTCAGATTTGTGATATGTGAAGCAAAAGCCAGAAAGCCTTGCAAATCCCTTAACATTTTCTAACAAATAAAGGATAACCAAACTGTATTATTCTGATTTTTCTTCAACACAGTCATAAAGAACTTGATGTTACCAACTTCCTCACTAGATCAAAGGCCTTTGTCAGACTTTCGCCACTGTCTGTCTTGTGCAGCAAGATCTCTCTCGGTGACACGGCTGGGAAGTAAAGTATCCCCACTAACAGAATTTTCCAATACAAGAAGCATCACCTCTTAAAATATCATTTTTTATTTTAAATATTTTAACAAAATTTAAAAATCACATTGTACACCAACTTCCCTGTCTACACAATTTTTTTTTGAGAACTTAGTTGTCACCATGGAAACCCATCACTGGGTATTGCTGTGGCACATAGAGCTCTCCAGAGTTGATGTCACCTGGGAGGTACCCTGCGTATGCCCACTATGGGGCTTGGGAGCTCTGGACAGAGTCAACCGAAGCTGGGGATATACCAGCTCATTTGAACATCTGTGAGAGTTGCCTGCTCCCCCAAGACAGGAAATATGTGAAAATTATGCACAATCCCACAGAGTTTCAAGGCCTTTGGACTCTAATGGAAAGACATTTACATATATTAAGATACAAAAAAATGTAAATTCCACTCTAGTGACAGCCAGAGGGCAGGGGACGTAGACTAATGCAAGTGGACAGAGAAATCTGTAATGTTTACCATGAATCTAAGGAATGTGGGCCACATGAAATCTGCCTCTTTATTTTGTGGCCTCATTCAGAAAATGACTATAAAAAGGAGCTCAGTCCATGAGTCAGGGGCACAGATACCCAGCCGAGCTCAAGAGGACACCTGTTGGTCACCGAGATATCTCAGCAAGCTGGGAAGGCAGCCCCACCTTCCCACCCAAATTCACCTAGGAAGGCGAAGCCCAAAACTACCTGGGATGACACAATTGATGGTTTCTTTAGGGAAATAAACATCATTTTCTTTGCTCTTCTTTCCTACCTCCCTCTACCCTTTCTTAAAAAAAAAAAGAAAAAGGAAATAACTGGGGGCAAAAGTTTTGCTGAGAGTATCTGAATTATGGAATCTGCCTTTAGTGTTTCTGCAGGATAAGAAACAATTTGGCCTCAATTTTTTTTCTCTTTAAATAGAGACAGGGTCTCACTATGTTGCCCAGGCTGGTCTTGAACCCCTGGGCTCAAGCAATCCTCCCGCCCTGGCCTCCCAAAGTGCTGGGATTACAGGTGTGAGCCACCGCAGCTGGCCTGGGCTCAGTTTTATAAAATGTGAACTGGAGAGCCAGATCTACTTACTGGTCTGTTATTTCCTGCAATCTGAATGACCGTGAGGCTTGTGACTGAGGCACACGTTGAGTTCAGCTGCTATACGCCAAATCTATGAGGATGGGAGGCTGAGGGTGGAAGGGAAGCTGGCGAGGCTGTGTTGGGTGGTCCTGATGTTGGCTACCAGTGGGAAGAGCACTAGTCCCTGGGTGGGCAGATGCAGACCACAGGCTGTGGTTCCAGGGCCAGACCCCATGGCCTCCTGCCTCCCCTTTCCCACAGCAAAGGTCACCACAAAGGCCAGGCGCAGGTTCTCCCGGGAGACCGCCCAGGGTGCAGGTTGCTGATCACTTCCCACATTTCAGGTGAGAAGGGGCCTGCTTGTCCATCTTCGCGAGCTTCCTCAGGGTGAAGAAGAATTAAAAATCCTGAGAACTGAACTGCACTCCTGGGCAGCCTCCAGGAGCCTCCAATTGCTCAGATTTTCCTTCTCAAAGTTGCCAGAAGCCCCTGCTAGGTCCCTTTCAGAAAGCATCTGATTTGGAATTTATGGTGATTCTCCCACTGGGCAGTCGAGGGTGAGAGGCGGGCCCGGCGCGGCGCTGGGCAGTTGAGGGTGAGAGGCAGGCTGGGTGCGGCGCTGGTTGCTGGGGAAGAGACGTTTCCAAAGATCCCTAAGGTGTGGAAGTCAGGGGGAGAGGTGTCCTCATGGGAAGCAGGTCTCTCCATGCTTGCACAATTTGTATGAGCATCTTTTAAGCCCAGGAACATTTAGAATAAAGCAGAGAATGCTTAAGGAAATCAGGTCTGTAGAATGAACTCCTTAAACAAGAAATCAATGCAGATCAACATATCAATGCAGATCAATGTATCAATTGTTTGAACTATCTGAAATACTCACTGTATTTCAAACAGAGTATTTCAAATATTTATAACAATTAAGAGAATCTGCCCATTAGAGTAACAGACCAGCCTTGAGACTTTAACTTAAAATGTGGCATTAAATAATCAACTTAGATTTTGATTTGAAGTCAAAATCTCAGTAAGGTCATATATACTATACAAGGAAACTTAAAAGACCATAAGGTGTAGCATACTTATAAGCTTAATTAGACTTATAAGAATTGCTTAAGTGCTCTAAGAGGCTTGTTTGTTGAGCCAGGCAATTGAGTACTTGTAAATTTAATAAGTTCGATTTCCTTTACAAATGTAGCTTAAAATGTTTAAAGGAGTTTAATTAACTAAGTTTGCAAATCAGACCAAACATTAATAAAAGGCCTCCTTAAAAGTGATTATTAAAAACTGATAGGCTTATAAAGAAAATGAGATCTGTGAACACCTGTCAAAAGCCTAAGGAGAGGTGAGATTTTAGATTTCATAACTTTCATAAAAATTAATTTTAAAGAGTAAATATCAGAATGATCTTTTCTGCCCCAAATGCTTTGGAACTCTACCCATGCCCATATGATGTGATATGTTTTAGTTTTCCATCTTCAATAACAACTTACTGATGCACCTACTGTGTGGCAGGTACTATACTAGGCACAACTCGTTATGTTCTGGCTCTAATAATCATCTGGTAGGGGAGATGTAAATATGTGCTATATGAATAACTGCTGCATTAGAAAACGGGTGACAACCAACTAGGGAAGACAAAATGTTACAGAAATTC
The DNA here is from genome assembly GCF_003255815.1 of Theropithecus gelada. Lineage (NCBI taxonomy): Eukaryota > Metazoa > Chordata > Mammalia > Primates > Cercopithecidae > Theropithecus > Theropithecus gelada. The sequence goes on from NC_037675.1 coordinate 90,628,966, forward strand.
AAAGAACATATATCAATGAAGGCATCATAATAAAATCATATTTGGATGCCAAGACAGGAGGATTGCTTGAGGTCAGGAGTTCAAGACTAGGCTAGGTAACATAGCAAGACCCTGTCTCTATGAAAAGAACTTAAGGCCAGGTGCGGTGGCTCACACCTCTAATACAAGCAGTTTGGGAGGCCGAGGTGGGCGGATCACAAGGTCAGGAGATCGAGACCAGCCTGGTCAACATGGTGAAACCCGGTTTTTACTAAAAATACAAAAATTAGCTCGGCGTGGTGGTGCGTGCCTATAATCCCCGCTACTAGGGAGGCTGAGGCAGGAGAATCCCTTCAACCAGGGAGTCGACGGTTGCAGTGAGCTGAGATTGTGCCACTGCACTCCAGCCTGGCGACAGAGCAAGACTCCATCTCAAAAAATAAAAATAAAAAAAAAAAGGAGCCAGGCGTGGTGGTGTGTGCCTATAGTCCCAGCTACTTGGGAGGCTGAGGTGGGAGGATCACTTGGGCCCAAGAGTTCGAAGCTGCAGTGAGCTGCGATCATGTCACTGCACACCAGCCTGGGTGACAGAGTGAGACTGTCTCTAAAAACTATAAAATACATAAATAAAATAATATTTGAACTGGATCTAGTCTGGAATTTTCTTTTTGAGTTGTTCCCCTCCCTCACTGTCCTGCAGCATCATCCGCTGACCTCAGTTTGCCTTACACACAGGTTCATGCTTCTGCTCTTTTACTCACTGGAAACTCAGCTTTTACAACTGTTAGGATCATGTGTAACATAAACATTAACAGGATGTGAGTGAAGACCCATCAGGCTCTCTGAAAGGGTTTATTTCATGAATGTTTTAATATCTTTGCTCAGAACTCTTTCCATGTCCTTTGAGACCTTGGTTCTCCATTCTCCACCCATCTTATAGGTGAGGTTGTCAGATAATTGGCCCCTGGACAAGTATTCTTCTATAGAAGTAGGTTTATCCCTGACCAATTTTAAATGAAGAATAAGAGCAGCTTTATTTCTAAAATTAAGTCCAAAAAGCAAGAGTGCCATTCTGCTGAGAAATTAGTAAATTCCCAAGTGATTGGGGGAGAGGAGAGGAAGGAAATCTAGTTGTTTTCTGACCACAGATCTACCAAGGAGACATTAAAAAAAAAAAAAAAAAAAAAAAAAGGGGGAGAGGGAGAGAGAGAGAGAGTCTCACTCTGTCAACCAGGCTGGAGTGCATCTGGTGTGGTCATGGCTCACTGTGGCCTCACATTCCTGGGCTTAAGTGATCCTCACACCTCAGCTTCTCTAGTAGCTGGGACTACAGGCGTGCACCACCATGCCCGGGCAAGTTTTAAACTTTGTAGAGATCAGCTCTCACACTACCATGCCCAGGTAAGTTTAAATTTTTTTGTAGAGATAGGGTCTCACTATGTTACCCAGGCTGGTCTCGAACTCCTGGCATCAAGCGATTACAGGCATGCACCACGCCTGGCCAGGGAGACTTTTATTTACTTGCTGGAGTAGTAAGACTATTGGGAAAACTTCAAATTATTCTTCATTAAGTGTTATTGGTTGACCTGTGCCTTCCCCAACCCCAATTCATGTGTTCAGGTCCTAACCAGTACCCCAGAACCCAGCCTTATTTGGAATTGGGTTGTTGCTGACATAGAGTTAAGATGGTCATACTAAAGTAGGATGGGCCCCAATCCAATATGAGCAGTATCCTCATGAAAAAGGGAGATTTGGACGCAGACAGAAACATGAGGAAAACACCATCTGAAGACTGGAGCTCTGTGGCCACAAGCCAAGGAACTACCAAAAACTCAGACAGACCTGGAACAGATTCTTTCCTGGAGCCTTCATGGGGGGCACGGCCCTGCCCACATCTTGATTTCAGACTTCTGATCTCTGAAACTGTGAGACAATAAATCTCTGTTGTTGAAAAAGTACTCCGTGCCGGGTACTTTGTTACGACAGCCATAGCAAACTAACATGCTAAGCAAACAGAGCCAGAAGAAAAAAGCAATTTCAGGAATAGCCTATTACATTATACAAAGACCAACTCATTCCATTTCAGACTTTTTTATACACCCTGAATTAGACTCCAAGTAAAACAAGAATGATCTCAGTCAACATGCTGGTACCCCTCAGCACCCACGAAGGAGGAATTTTAAGCTGTTCTGGGGTCTGGCTGACTCCCATTTGTCCAAATCAGGATTTTTCCTATGTCTCAAAAAATAGAGTGAATGAGGCTGCAATATTGACATAAACCGTAACACATGTTCACAGCGGATCTCCTTCCCAACAGCTTGGAATAAGCTCTTCACTCTCATTTAATTCTTCATCAATTGGACTCCCTTCACGGCATCTACTCCATCTAGACAAAATAAGACTGATCAATTTTTTCCATTTGGTCATGTTGGGTTTCTTCCTGTGGATGGAATATAATAGTCGGTGAACTCATGAAATGTGTGCAGGTCAGTCATGTTGTTTTCAAAGGTTCTAGACCAGCGGTTCTTCTGAACTTTTGCGGGGTGATTGTGGCAGCTGAACATTAAGGTGACCCCCAGTGAGTCATGACCGTGTATAATCTCTCTCCCTTTGAATGCAGATGGGACTTGTAAATGTCTTCTGGTAATAAAATCCGGCACGATAAAGCACAGTCATCCTGAGATTACCTTACATCACAGAAGGCTCCGTCTTAGCAGACTGCAACAAGAGAGTCTCCTATGGCCTTGAACGAATCAGAGGGCTGTCGGGGCAGGTGCTCCAGCAGCTAAGAATGGCCCCTAGCTGATAGCCACCAAAAACCAGAGACCTTGGTTCTAACAATTGCCAGGCATGGAATTCGGCCAACAACCTTATGAGCTTAAAGGAAAACCCAAGCTTTTGTAGAGATGGGGTCTCACCAGGCTGGTCTTGAACTCCTGGTCTCAAGCAATCTTCCCACCTCGGCCTCCCAAAGTGCTAGGATTACAGGCACGCACCACAGTGCCTGGCCAGGGAGACTGTTATTTACTGGTGGCAGCCTGGTGAGACATTGAGCAGAGGACCCTGCAAAGCTGCGCCCAGGCTCCTAAGCCACAGAATCTGATATCATTAAATAGTGTTTTAAGCCGCTGTTTGTGGCAATTGTTATACAACAAAGAAAACTAATGCAGTGAGGATGTCCTTTGATGGTCTGATAAAAAAGAGGCGATTTCTCATTAGCAAAGCTCAGGAAGACACACGTTTTGACTATGATTTTAGGGATCTGCCAGACCTTTTAAAACTCTTCAATGTACCCTCAAGATGTTCTTCTAAGTTCTGGGTTATGAACGTTTCTTTTTGTTTAGTCAGTAAAACCTACTGCAAAACTTCGTGACGTCTGGGAAACTAACAAGGTCACAGTCCATAAGAATGGCTTGCTGGGCCATTTCAACAGTTTTCAAATGTAAATTTAAATAATTTGTTTCATTCTTAACCTGTAAGATAGGACCGCATTTTAATATTGTATCATATTCAACTTGTGTGGAGTGATAAAAAAGCATAGGTTTGAAGAGAAGGCAATTTCTTATTTTATTAGGAAAGTATCTTTAATCCTGCCTCTTCTAGATTAACTATAGGAACAAAAAAAGCTGTACTTTGTAGAAACCATGTGCGTTTCAGAAAGCACATGTTTAGGAAGATGGGCTCAGTTCATTTCCTGACAGAGGACCTGTTCAGAATGAATATAACACCTGGAATAAACTGATTTCCTAATCCAAACGTCCTTTGGAGTGATATATTAGAAAGAAAACAAACAAATAAAAAACTGTAGATTTAAGTCCTTGTTCTATGACTTCCTAGCTGTGTACTTGGGAGGAAGTTACTTTATTTCTCTGAATCTGTGTTTTCTTAACCATAAAATGGGTGGTTGCTTCCCCTCCTGCCCCATTGCAAAGCATGCTGGCTGTAAAAATGGGCTGTTTTGAGGATCAGATAAAATAATAGTCATGAGAGAGCCTCACACAACACCAGGTCTCATAATAAGCAATCAGAACAACCAATACAGCCCTGACAAATGGGGTTTATTCAACTGCCTCAGAGAGGGAGAAGGGAACAGAGGAGTTGAGGATGGCCACTCTCCGGCACTCATGTCTAAGTTAAAAGAGGTCTGAGTGGTGCTGCAGGGACTAAAACAGATAAGAGTGTCACCCATCACAAAATTCGTCACACTGATTGCCGGGGCCAATACCAAACACAATTCAGACTTAGTCAAAGATTTTGTTGTACAAAAGAACTAGAGAAACAAACATAACCCTAAAACAAGCAAGCAAAAAATCCTATTGCACACAAGTGTTTATTAAGCTCTTGCCACTCTGACCATGGGATTAAAGCAGCTCGGCAGCAAGAACACTCTTCTATCCTGGTGGCTGTGGGATCACACGAGGGAGAGAAAAAAAACCAAAGTTTGCCAAAAGACAGTTGGGATCCATCTTCACCCAACTACACACTGTAATGACACCCTAGTTGCAGAAGTTAGATGAGTTGTGAGAATCAACGTGTTGCTGTTTGGGAAGGAACCAAATGCTAGTGACCCTTCCCTAGCAGAAAATACACTTCCGATGGTGTTTCTTTAGTAGGCATGCGTCTCCCCAGCCAATCCTCTGCCAGGTTTGGAGTGCAAGTCCGCGTGCAGGGCTGGGTACAGGTGTTAAGATGCAGTGGGTTGTCCCTCTGGTGACACTCGCCAAGGCGAATGAGAGACAAAAGGAGGTAGGGCGACACTCAAAAGAGCGAAAAAGAGCTATAGTACAGCCACCAACCAAACCGAAGGATGTCAACAGGACCTGGGCCAGCCCTGCAGGTACAGGCAGAGGAGACCAGCTCAGGATGGCAGAAGTCCCTGGCTCCATGGCCCAGAATCCAAACAAAGCAGTGAATGTCCCCACTGGCCTCTTGCCCTCGAAGCTCTGCAGTGAGAGACAGGGTACAACACCACTGATCAATGGCCTTCAGAAAAAGGTAAGGCACTCAATGCCATGAACTCACTAGTCCAAAACCAAAGGGTCATGGAAACCAATGCTTTTCCAATATGGTATCTCCACAGGAAACCAGGGAGGAAGGTATACTGCACCACGCTATCATGTGATTTGCTTATATGTCTGTGAACCCAAGAATACTGTAAATACCTCTATGGAGGGATAACACACTTTTCATTTCTTTCATTTCCGTATCCCAGGGATCTAACTCATTCGCAGGTACAGAGCACTCAGAAAATGTCTGCTGAGTGGACGATCCCTCTTACTTCACTTTGTTTCTCTTCCCACATTCTCATCACCTCTTCCATCCTCTGCTGAGCACCTGCTTGATGAAAGCCAGGCTGTGTGAAATGGAATTCCAGCTCTAGCACTCGTGTGCCCCTGGGCAAGTCACTTCATCTCTGTGGGGATCACTTTCTCCCAGTGGGTTATTGCTATTATCTACCTTCTAGGGTGTATGGTATTAAGTATACATAAAGGGCTTAGACTTGTGCCTAGCACTAAGTAGGTACTATTTAAGTGCTAGCTACTGTTATTATTTTGACAACTTGCTTTTTATTTATTATATTTATTGTCTCTTGTCTATCTCATGCAAAGTGCCACAAGGGCAAAGATTTGTGTCTGTTTCCTTTACTGATGAATCCCAAGTATCAAGAACTGCATGAGGCACACGACAGGTGCCACACACTCTTTATTAAATAGATAAACATACGTTCTTAGATAGTAGAGGTCAGATCTGCTTCAGGTTAAATTCTGTAACCATCCTTACAGTGTTCAGCCTTGTTTCTCAATGGAGATGAAGGTTTCCATTTTTTTGGTTGAAAATAATAGCTTTCATTTATAAAGTACTTCTTCTATTTTCTCATTTGAGCCTCGCAGCCACCCTGTGATAAATCCCCATGGCGTCTACTGGAGTAGCACGTAGCCACTAGCTCTGCGGGAGTATCAGGACTTGAGGTTGATGATAATGGTAACATCCCACCCATCTCACCAGTGACAGGCCATTTATTACTTGATGAGGAGAGGCATGCCTGCCTAATTTGTTTGCATTGACTTACCTGGGGTGATTTTGTTGTTGTTCTACTAAACATAAAAGATGATGTGTTTTTATTTTCCTTATCCCAAACTGCTCTTTTAAAATATACTCTTTTCTTTCTAATGGAAAAAAACAAAACAAAACAAAACAAAACAAAACACACAAACAAAAAACCCAAAGTATCTGTTCGCCATGGAAAATTTGAGCAAAAACAATAAGAGTATAAGGAAGAAAATCAAAATTACCCACATTCCATATGATGTTAGCACTTGCTTTGTAGGAAATAAAATTTTGCAACAAACGATTCCTGTTTAGCCAAGAGAGACACTAGCTGGCCTGCTGGCCACACAGCATTCTGGGAGTCAAGAGCAGGCCAGGTCTCGGGAGAGGAGAGGGCTGTCAGGAGCTAACAAGCCAGGGGACCCAAGAGGGAGGGTAGTTGAAGCTGAAAAACAATGCAGGGGTCTCGGTCCACTATGGAGGGAAGGGCAGAGTAGGGATAGGATCTGATCTGCCAGGCGGTATGACAGATGAGTGTGGTTCTGCTGCCTGGATTTCAGTTACAGCAGGACATGGACACCAGCAGCTATTCAGAAGGTCTCAGCCAGGGCCCTGAGGGACAGACACAGAACCTTTGCGTCTGGAGAAAAAGGAGGAGATGCAATGGGATGGCTGCCCCATGCAACGCTGTGCTCCAAATCAGACCTGCCTACCTTGCGGTGCCTCTATGCTGGGGCACAAGGCAGATGTGCGCCCATGGTTCAGTCCTTCCAAGACTGAGCAGATGGAAGCAGGTGGAAGCAGGTGGGGGCGGGGAACACGGGGTAATCTCTAGGTCTGCTCAAAGTGATTGGCTGGGAGCATGGCAGGGCAGCCAATCATGGCCACTGGGATGCCATTTGCAAGAGCTGGGAGGGGCCCCAATGGTGCCAGCAGCCACTGCTTCAGGGATAGGTAAGCTCAGTGTTGCGGGAAGGCATGGAACTAAGCCCCAAGAATACTATCTGCCTTCAGGGTGTCACATTTCCTAACTGAAACTGGGCCAAGACTGGGAAAAGCCACAGGGGGTGCCTCACGGCAGATGTAGAACTCACTACTTTACTGGACTTTTCCACATCTAGGCCTGCCCCAGGATTCTATCCTGCTAGTAACCCAGGCAGAATCCAGAAGGTTCCTATAAGTCAGACTCCAAAGGCCAGTTCTTTCAAACTGCTCATCTGTAGGAGGATATATGTGTCTGAAACTTATTTAATATTCTACAAACACAAACTGTTTGCATATACATAGTTCATTCTGCAGATAGTGTTACTGATGACCAATAGACCCAAGTGCTTTAATCAATGAAATTACTGCCTCGGCTATTATAGGAGACTATGAACTGTTGCGATCTTCTATCCACATTTCAATCGATGTAAACCAGGGCAAGAAAAAACAGGACCCCTAATTATATAACCAGGAAGGATTATATAACAAAGGTCCTGATGCAGCTTTAACTGTCTCTGTGCCTACGCGGGCTGAAAGAGCACATGTTTTCAGAGGGAACATAAGCAGCCCAAAGTTGTGCAACCCATTTTTCAATATCGGTTTAACTAATCCCACTTACTCACCATCGACAAGTCCTCTGCTCTTCTAACCTTGTTTTTCCACAGCCCTGGATACAGCAACCCCATTTCAGGGTGATAGTTTGTTAAAGTGACAGCGCGCCAGCCTTACGAGACATAATTCGAGGAAAGCTGGCGACAGCGTCAATTTCTCTGAGAGGCTGGTCTCAGCTATCCAGCGCGGCAATGATAATTTCATAATGCTGCTAAAGCCACTTCTGCCATTTCAAAATGGCAGGACACTGATCACTTGTGACAGGAAGCGTTTGCACTGAGAGATACTTGAAAGCCATACAGTATTTCTTTGTTGGAGGAACCCAAGAAACAGTAATAGTAACAACAAAAAATAACCACCTCCCCTCCTTCCTTTCAGCCTGTGCTGCCAAGCAAAATGATCCCTCTCCATGTGTCCTTTATGTCTTACTGATAGAAATTACATTCGAGGGCATCCGACACAAAGAACACTTGTGCAAGCAATGTACCTTGTATGTGACATTTCTTCTGAACCCTTAGGAGAGATATTGATTTAAAGCTACCAAGATTCTATATATGCAATGCTGTGACCATAATGAACCTACCCGGCATCCCACTATTGTGATTTAAAGCAAACCTGGAAAGCTGAAATCTAATTGAAATAACATTAGTTGCTCTACTTGACCCTGCAGAAGGAGGACGGGAAAGTCAGAAAAAGGCAAAAAGTGGTAACTTGGTGGTGTCTGAGGTCACATAATGGCTGCTGATTTTGTAAATTCTATACTTTGTTTAATACCTAGGTGTGATGAATCCATGAATGAAGAAGCTAGGAGCTAGAATTTCTCATCCACTGGGTAGAAATTTGTTTTTCAATGACACATAGTAAAACTAAGTATCTATAAATGTTTTTAAGTCATATCAACTTGATCATTCTTGCGAATCCCTTTCCTGAGGGTCAACATGTTCCCCTTTTTTCTTTTTCTTTTTTATAATCTCTGTCATCCCCCTCCACTCCCAGTAAACACAGCCTAATGGTTTAACTTAAAATTCTGTGCCCAACACAATTTTCGGAAGTGAGAACCACAGAAGTTGGAGTCTCTAGAAATCTCAGTGATCTGGATGTGAGATTCAAGATCCAAGTTCAAGTTCTGATTCTGCTACTAGCACAGTGACCTCGGGTAGGTCCCAAGATACTTCCCGGGATAGTTTATCATCTGCCAAGAGGAGGAATTAGAAAACATGAACTCAAGGCCCTTGGCCTAACCCTCATGATGCCAGTCTAGGTCCCCATTTTCTAAAGGGAACCATGTCACAATTGGCTGTACCAGGTAGTCCCTGAAGGAATCAGAAAGAGCCTGTGCCTGTTCACTCCATCCTACCCTCACCAGGTCACTCTGCCCCTCGTGTAGATCCCAGAGACCTCAACCTACAGGTCAGAAAGCCACAGTGCCCCTCGGATCATCAGATTCTCCCCAAAGACCACCTAATAGACATTGGTTGACTTCCACAGGCACATCTAAACTGCTCTGAAAGACTAAGGAGAATCCAATCAAATTCCCCTAGTACAGAGGTACAAAGTACGTGTCTTAGTTCCTAGGGCCACTGCAACAAAGTGCCACAAACTGAGTTCTTCAAAACAACGGAACTTTAATGACCATAGTTCCAGAGGCCAGAAGTCCAAAATCAAGGTGTTGGTAGGGCCACGACGCTTGCTTGGAAGCCTACCGAGGAGACTCCTTCCCTGCCTCCTCTCGAGCCTTGGCGTTCCTTGGCTTGTGGCTGCATCACTCTGCTCTCTGCCTCTGCTGTTGATAGGGTTTGAATCTGCGTCTCCACCCAAATCTCACGTGGAATTGAAATCCCCAGTGTTGGAGGCGGGGCCTGGTGGGAGGTGACTGGATTAATTACAGGGGCAGATCTCTCATGAATGGCTGAACACCACCCCCTTGGTGTTGTCCTTGTGATAGTAAGTGAATTCTCATGATATCTGGTTGTTTAAATGCATGTGGCATCCTCTCTCTCTCTCTCTTTTCTCCCTCCCTCCCTCTCCTGCTTTTGCCATGCAACATGTATACTCCTGCTTCACTTTCCTCCATGAGTAAAGGAGAAGATCTTTATTTTTCAAGGGCTGGGCAGGTGAGCTGGTAAGAGAAGTAGAGTTCTTTCCCCAGTTGAGCCCTACACACCCCTGCATTGTGCTCACCCTGAACGTGCTTATGTTTTCCTGTCTTGGCCCACCTAGTCCTTGTCGCCAGTAGGGCCGCCCTGTCCCCAACTGTTGAAGTCTTACTCACTCTATGAGTGCCAGCTCAAATGTGCCCCCTTCTTGCAACCTCCCCAATTCCCCCGGCAAGAAATGAAGTCACCTGCCTCTGACCTTTCCTCGCTCTTGTCTGCTTCCTGATGATACTTGAACTATGGTCACTTCTGCCCACTCTCTGGTAACTGCCCCCTGAGAGTGTGGGCTATTTCTTATTCAATCCTTATGCTCATAGGAGGTGACTGTAAGTATGTGCTAAAGTAAACCTGCAGGAAGAGAAGAGGAGAATGGAGAGTAACGCCTGATGTTTTCAAAATGTCACCATGGAGAGGGTCCTTTGGAACCAGGGGCTGTTAGAACTTGTGGCTTACTGATTCCCTCACTGTCTCTTTGTGACCTCCTTCCCCATGCCATGTTGCTTTGAGATCAAAAGAAAGCCCAGAAGATAAGCTAACCACACAAAGTAAAGAACAGGAGTGTGCCTGCGTGAGGGGCTTATGCCGACCCCAATCAGCACCAGCGGCTCTTGGAAATCATCAGCCATTGTGACCCTGGAGGTTTCCAACAAAGAGGACGACACTTGAACACCCAGCAGGTCTTTGGAACTGTGAAATGCTTCATTGGTGGAGTCCTGGCAATCGTGGCAGGAAGCATGTCTTTTCCAAAGGATGTCCACACCCTGACCTCCAGCACATGTGACTCCAGCAAATGATCACACATGTGATCTCCAGCATACGTTAGGTTTCATGGCACAGAGGAATTAAGGTTGCAGCTTGAATTAAGATGGGGACGTTATCCTGGATTAGATAATCCAGGTGGGCCCAGTGTAATCACAAAGGTCCTCACAAGTGAAAGTGGGAGGTCAGAGCGGTTTCATCTGAGAAGAACCTGACTGGCTACGGCTGTCTGTGAAGATGGAGGACGGGGCCACAAGCCAAGGAATGCAGGCAGCCTCTAGAAGCTGCAACAGGAAAGAAAGTGGCTTCTCTTCTACAGCCTGCAGTTGGGATGCAGGCCTGCTGATGCCTTGATTTTAGCCCCCTGAGACCCATTTTGGAGTTCTGATCTCCAGAACTTTAAGATTGTAAATCTGTGTTGTTTGAAGCCACTAGGTTTGGGGTGATTTGTTATAGCAGCAGGAGGAATCGAACACAGAGATCATCGACTCCTCCTCCAGATGGAGAAACTGAAGCCCAGGTGGGTTAAGGAGTCTTTGGCCTGAGGTCGCACAACTAAGGAGTGGCAGAGCTGGTGCTCATGGCTGGGTCTATGGCTCCAAGTCGAGTAAGCTTTGCTCTACAAAAAAATGCATTCTTTTCTTGGATGTAGTCAACAGGCCCCTGGCTCTCAGCTAAGGAGAAGCACATCTCCCTAGAGGCCCATCCTATCAAAGTCTGGTCAGGGTCACAAGAGTGACTGGAAGCCAGAAGGAGCCTTTGAGAGTAGTGTGCGGGTGAGAGTAGGCTGGGCGCAGTGGCTCACACCTGTAATCCCAGCACTTTGGGAGGCCGAGGTGGGTGGATCACGAGGTCAGGAGATCAAGACCATCCTGGCTAACATGGTGAAACCCCATCTCTACTAAAAATACAAAAAATCAGCCGGGCGTGGTGGCAGGTGCCTGTAGTCCCAGCTACTCAGGAGGTTGAGGCAGGATAATGGTGTGAACCCGGGAGGCAGAGCTTGCAGTGAGCCAAGATCACGCCACTGCACTCCAGCCTGGGCGACAGAGACTCCGTCTCACAAAAAAAAAATAAATAAATAAATAAAATAAAAAAATTAAAAAAAAAAAAAACCAGAGAGAGTAGCATGCAGCTAGCACCTCCTCTACCACTGAGGACTCTGGAGCTTTAGAGAGGGCCAGCATCTTGGCAAGGGACTATGGGAGCTAACAGTAAGCCAGAAGAAGGGGGTTTCTGCTCATTTGTTCCCAAATTGCACAGGCTGATTAGAAGCTGAGCCTTTCATTGTCCTGACAGGGAGGCCTAATGCCCTCTCCCCCAAGAAGATTAAAAATGCTCTAGCTGTGGGGACACTTAAAGCCTCTGGTTTTCCGGCCTGGAGGCCTGAGTTCCAATCCTTGAAGAAGTTCTACCCTCTGATGAATTTCATCTTCTGCCCACCAAGCATTGCATCCTGATTCCAGGAGCTGACGTGGAGAAATTCCAGCCACATGTACCCACCACTTATCAGCTCTTTTAGCCCAGAAAGAGATTCTCATTGGTCTTCTAAGAACCTATCTCTTCCATCAGTCACCACCATCTGTCTACATGTAACAGAAGACAAATTCCCCCCTGACCTAAGTTTCATGCACCCTCTGACACACGATCATTTGGCAAACCACCAAAATAGGCAACTGAGAGCATGTGGCAGGGCAATACTGAATATATACAAAGCTGTCATCATTTCAGGGAAACAAACAAACAAATATCCAACTAGAAAGAGGACAAAAGACATAAATAGACCATTTTGCCAAAGAAGATTTACAGATGGCAAATACGCACATGGAGATACCTTCAACGTTATTATCCATTTGGGAAATTCGTATTAAAACCACAATGAGATATCATTAAATAACTTCAGAAAGGCTATGAAAAAATAGTGACAACACCAAATGCTGGCAAGGATGCACAGAAACGGGATCACTCACCCACGGCTCACGAGAATGTAAAATGGTACACATACTCTGGAAAATAGTTTAGCGGTTTCTTAAAAACTAAACATGCAATTAACTTATGAACTAGTGATTGTATTCCTAAGCATTTATCATCGTAAATGATAGAAATGTTCTGTATCTTGACTATATCAATGTCAATATGCTGGTTGTGATATTGCACTACTGTTTTGCAAGATGTTATCACTGTGAGAAACTGCGTAATGGGTACACAGGCCCTGTACCATTTCCTACATGTGAATCTAGGATCATCTCAAAGTAAAAGGCTTAACTGGAAAACAAAAACTGACCACCCCTCCCCCAAATTTTTCTCCCATTGAGAAGTACCGTAAAGCACTAGAAAGGATTAATAAAGTAGTTACCTCAGCCATGCTTCATCTTTACTCTGCTGTGTAATTCTTTGTAGCACTCATAGCTGTATGAGACTACATTGCATTATATTATATGACATCCCATCTACCTATCTGTCCACATTGTCTCTTGTTTCTCTCATAGGACTGTGTGCTATATGATGGCAGAGACATCTAGTTCACACTCTAGCGTATTATGGGCACAAAAAAAGTTGTTGAATGAATATGGGGAAGTCATTATTATTCCTCGAGCGTTTTAAGTCAGTGTATTTCCAACTACCTAAGTTCTCTTAAATCCAATCTCCTCTAAGGAGTTGCTCTTCAGCACCCTCTGCCTTTAAAGCAGGAATCTTTAGTCTTCAGCTCTACTCTGCATCCTTTCCAAATTCCCATTCTTGTATACTCAGAGCACCAGAACGGAGCCCAGCACTGGGAATCCCCGCAGGTGAGTTGTTGTCTAGGTTGCTGGAACCTCCCCTTGAGGCACTGCAACGTCAGGCAACATCAGTGGTCACTGTGTTTACCTGGTCCCTACAGCACAAACATGCCTCCCAATCCCCACTCTGTTTCTTGACTGGATCAATCTGATGTACCCCAATTTAATTTGTACACAGATTCCAGGGACATCTAGAACAAATCTGATCTTCAAATTATGTTTTTCCAAGTCTGTCTCAGCTGCCATTATCAAAGAGTGGGGACTTAAATGTAAAATAAGAACGTCACTTGCTACCGGCTTCTCACTTCTTACCATATTCCTCACAATTACAGTGCTGGTAATGGAGGAGTGTTCAGCAGCCTATAGGACACACACTCAGTGCCACTAGCCACACAGTGGCTTTAGGGGTCACTTAGGAAGTCCCTTTACTTACAAAGAGAACTGCAGAATATGTTATTTTTTATCTAGTTCATTTAGAGATATGTCCTAAGCACCTAGTACATATTGGATGCTCAAAACATGGTTGTGAGTTTAACGAATTAGCCAAAATACTGGGTGCCTTTCAGTTAGCGTACAGTGGCATTATTAAAACCTCACAGTGAATATCAATAACAATGCATTTACTCAACTACATCAAGAGTGTGAGTGAAATGTATCCATTTCTAAATGGTTTTGGGGGGAGATTATGAATTACAATTCTTGCTATTGGAAGAATTCTAGCTTACCACCCTTGCCGCCACGGAAATGACAAACAGACAACATAATTGCAGACTGCCAGTAATTAACATTCACCCAGCTATAGCACACATGAACATTTAAAATGAACAATTATATACTAAAAAAGAGACTGTGAATGATCAACCGGGGGGGGGGGGGGGGAGGCAGAAATCTATGAATGAGATAGTGTTAAACAGTTAGATGTAATTCACTCCGCCCCCCTCTTCCCTCAGAGCTTTTTCAGCAAGGAGCAGAGTGTTTCCTGTCAAGCCAGCGGAACCACAAGAGCTGAATTGGTATCTCCAAGCAGGCAATTTTCCTAGTTGTAAATAACCAGCAGTTTTGTGGGAATCAATTAGGAGGTTCCCATCTCTTCTTTGGAAGTCTTATTTCCGCCATCCATCTTCCTTTGTTAATTTCGTAAGCAGGGTTTAAGAGATCCAGAGAGAAAGATCTATTTTCTGTCCCTCAGATTTCTTGGAGGGGGAGGAGTAGTTTTTACATCTTTCCCATTTAGAATTCAAGTAGAGTACTTTCAAGTCACTCTGCCTTTTCAAGGCCAGGAAACTGCATGGGATTTATGTACTATGTCTAGCAACAGAGGTGCAAGGCCTGAAAGAAAATTATAGAGTCACAAGGCAAATGAAATAGACATAGCTGCAAAGAAGCTTTTATTGAAAAGATGCAGATGGCCTGCACACCAAATTACATTCTCTGGAGCAGATTCCTGAAGTCAAAGTCCAATATAACATGGTTGCCACATTAACCAATTGTTCAGTCTTAGCCCATGCCTCTACTGTCAATCATTTTATTTATGGTAATGATAATAACAGTAATAATAGCAATGATAATAACAATGATACTAATATTAGAAGCTACCAATTATTGAAAACTAATCATGTGCTAGCTACTTTAAATATATGGTTCTTCTATTGCTCACAACCACCTTGCAACATCGGTCTTATGATCCTATTTTCTAAATGAGGAGCCTGAGACCCAGAGAAGGTCACATGACCTGTAAATTCTGGAGCCAAGACGGTCTGCACCTAAATTTATGTCTGGAAGACTAGTGGTTGCAGAGACAATCTTGTCCCACAAGGCCATGCTCTCCCTCTTGTTCATCCAGCAATGACTGGTCAAACTCCACTCTGTGTAGAACAGACACATCCCTTTACTAAGTATCAAAAGGGTAAGTACAGAATGAGCCTTGCTGGAAACTTGCCAAGGCCACACCTCAAAAACATGGAGAAGGGCCTTTTACTGGGTACCCAGACTTCTTGATGGACACACGATGGTTCTCAGCAAATGTCTTTTCAGAGAACTTTCCCCAGAACTGACCAGCACTTGGATCATTATCTCTTTGGAAAATATGACATAATAACTAAAAGCAATTCAATAGGAAAAAAAAAAAAAATGAGCATGGGGCATGAACAGAAAATAAACAGAAAAAGAAATACAAATGGCCTTCCTTTCCAGTTAAGGAAATAAATAACAACAGAATATCACTTTTAACCAATGATGAAGACATTTGCGCAAAGATACACGCAGGAGTATTCACTGCAATGCTGTGTGTATAATGCTCACTACCAGGGGTGGCTTGAATACATCAGGTACGACCATACAGTGAAATACTCTGACGCCAATAACAAGGATGAATAAATCTATGCACCGATACAGAGAAATCTACATGATAAAAAAAAAAAGTCAGGATAATGCACGTGGCCTGTGCCCATCTGTGTAAACACGCACACACATTCAGGGCTGTGAAAAGGCACCAGCTGTCAAATGATACAGAGGAAACAGGTCACGGTGGTTACCTCTGGGGAGGAGGTTAGGAAGTTGTACTTCCTTGACAAGAGAATGACTTACTTTTCACTATATATCTTTTGTTATAATGTTTTTTATTACTATGTTTTTAAACAACGATTAAAAAGAAAAGGAGAAAGGGTCTGAGTGGAGCAGTAACCTGCCTGGGGTCCCACAAATGGCCAGGGGCAGGGCTGGGGTCCCACAAATGGCCAGGGGCAGGGCTGGGGTCCCACGAATGGCCAGGGGCAGGGCTGGGGTCCCACAAATGGCCAGGGGTAGGGCTGGGGTCCCATGAATGGCCCAGGCTAGGGCTGGGCCTGGCTCCCAGGACTCCTGACTCCCAGCCCAGTGTTCTCTCCACTGCAGCAGCCTGTGTATACACAGTTTGATTTTCTTCCCTCTACGCCTCACTCAATACTTGCCACCCACAATAATCACTCTTAGAAAAACTACCCACTTCCCAGTGATTTTATCAGTTAGCAGTGACTCTGAGAAGCCTCCATTTTCCAATTTCCGCTGCCCACCATATCACTGACACTGGCGTCCTCTGAGTGACGTGTAGTGGCTGAGCCAGAAACTCCCTCCCCAAAGTGACACAATGGCATTGCTCTTCGGTGGCCGATGGCTCCAAGTCCAACCCAAATGCTGAGACCGATTTCAGGTTTCTGTATAGAAAGCCCATGCCAAGCTTAAGTTCATGCGAATGTTCACAAATATTACTTAGTCTGTAAATTATTCCCAGCAAATTTTCCATTTCAGGCCAACTTCTACTCAGCCACTTCCCTATGAACTATCTACTGCTCTCTGTGCATGCTCACGAGGTGGCCACCGTGAGCTTGTGAAAATTCAACCCAAAGCCACCATGGTGGCTGAAGGAGACAGACACACGCAGGTTCTGCATTTTGGGGTCAGCCAGCATCAGTGACCCAGCTTTCTCCTTTCTGGCTGTGTGACATCGGGTGATACACTTACCTGCCAACCTCAGTTTCCTCCTATGTAAAGTGGAGTGTCTCAGGAAAGAACCAGAAAGCCTGCTGGTTCTGTGGAAACAGTAACTGGTGTTGTTCATACCAATGATTCCTTTTCTCCCACTAGGCAACAGACAGTTGATTATAAATAGTTTTTTTGGGATTCTCTTCAGAATCCCACGCTCTTGCCCTCAGAGTCAACGCTCTGGGATACAGCATGTGGAACCTTGGAGAAGCATGAGAAGTTACCACCGGAGGCTAGATGAGAATCTGGAGTCTCTGTCTCTCTCAAGAGAAAAGAAAACGGGATTCTGTTTGGGGTGTCTACCCCATTTGCAATGGGCCTCTTCCCCTCAGAGCTCTGCCTCTCCCCACCCATGGAGAAAGCCCTTGGCTACCACATTTTTTCTCCATGTTGCTGCTCCCCTGGGCGAGGTGTCGGGATCAGGTGGGACACATGATTTCAGTGACTCCATTCACAGAATTTCTGTTGTTCCTGGGAACTGGGCACTGGAACTAAAAGACAGCCAGGCCACCTGAGCTATTCTCTTCCATGGAGGATATCTGGCTTGAACGCCATGAGGTGACCACCCTGCACGTGGCATTAGAGAAAACAAAGAGAACACAGAAAGTCACAGAGAGAAGGTGCGAGTGGTGCCCACATTCCTGGCAGCCTTCTGGCTTCCAGTCTTGATGACTGCCAGCTATTATACATGCCTGGCCTTGGGGTCCTGAGAGACCCACAGTAATTCCTCCAATAGATTCCCCACCCCCATATATATATATGTGTGTATATATATGCATTTCTTCTTAAGCTTGTTGCTTTCTGTTACTTGCAACCAAAGGAAGCCTAAAATATTCTGATTCCCATCTATATAGATCTCCATCAGTATTTGAGAATGGCCTGAAGGTGGCACTTTCCATTCTGAGACAAAGAATTATTATAAAAATGTTGAATTTGTGGCATTACCTTTATTTTGCCTGATTGCATTACTCAAACAGAAAGAGCTATGAATAATAATAATAATAACGATACCATTAAAGTAAAATATTTGACACTCACAAGATTAAAAGCTGAATACAGTAATCTTCTCATAATCATCGCAGGATATGCAGCACTTAATCAACAATTACACTGGGAAAATGCCCGCGACTTGATGCTTAAGTACCAGGAAAAGGCAAAGGAGAAAAGCAGGAAATCAACGCAAGGGGAGCAAGAAGTGTATCCAATCTAAATACTGCATGTATTATGATAAGAGAGTTCTACATTTTCCTATCAAGGCTATGCAGAACAATAATAAAAACAATCCAAGAATACACATCCCAAACCAAAACACTCTCGCGAAAAAACTATTTTTAAAAATCACTTAGAATATTCACCTGATGGTGGCACAGTCCATTAATCGGGGTGCTTACTTTTTCTTAACAGCTTTATTAAGATGTAATTTACACATTCTTTATGCCCAAGTTTCTTCCCCGAGTCCTGCCCCCTGATGGGAGACGGAAGTGGACTGGTCCATGCAGGAAGGCAGAGCCTGGTGGAATAAGAGGCAGCAGTGTGGCCGACGCAGGGAGGAGAGAAGACAGACCCTCTCCCTCCCAGGAGGGTGGCGGGGGCTCCTATCCCCAAAGGGCCTGTCAAGTGATTGTTAGGAAGTAGGTAGGTATATTCATATTTAGAACATTTACATTTTTTTAAGAAAAGCAAAGCCTACATGCCAGATCAAAATATTTCATGACCCAGAGAAAGCATCTCAGCAACCTTGGGAAATAAGCAAGCATTTACAACAGCCCGCAATCTCTTTTGGCTGTCAGATCTTTACAACATGAGTTTTATTTTTAATGTTCTTTTTAAAGAGCTAATTCTTCATTCAGGATGCGCCCGCCCGATGCAAGCAGCACAAACACCCGCATTGTATTATAAATAGCCTCTTTTAAGGAGGGCCGGGTGGATAGCAACATTTTTTAACCTAGATACAGTTGCGACAACCCATGACCTCCACACATCAGCCTTATTGTGTTATTTTATAAAGAATGCATCCTTGATGACTGCAATGATAGCCAATGAGGCCACGGAACGACTTCATGAACACATAATAACGCTGCCCTTTTATTTTCTGAGAGGGTTTATCTTCCTTCTGCTACAGGTAAATACAGTAAATTTGACATCGTGGAATACAATTGCAGTAGCAAATGATCAATGTCAACCACAATAACAGTGCTTCAAAAAAATTACCTCAACAATCCTATTTTCACCATTTTCCACGACCTATGGAAGTGAGGGAGTGGCATGAATGGGCACCTGGTAACTGAGAGGAAGAACCTAAACATAGCTGCGTCTGTGTCGCGCCCGCCAATGAAACCACGTGGGCGCTCTCCCCGGGATTCATCAGTTCACATAAGGGCTCCCCTAAGCTCCATCTCGCAGGAGAATGAAAACAATAGAAAGCTATATTCGGCCCTGGCTCCACAAGAAAAGCTCAATTGCACTGATGCTAAGGTGGCTTTCCAGAGGAAGCAGTTATAGACAAACCAACCCCCAAACCCAACTCCTAGTCAACTAGTCAAGATATGCATCCAATCTTAACACTAGAGATCTGGGAATCCTCTTTACACAGAACCGAGGTGAAATCACCCCAGAGAAAACCAAGCAAAATCAAATCAAGTTCCTGCAAAAGACAAAATGTTTCCTTAGACATACATACATTATATGGGTAATGGTCTTCCCTGCCTTTAAATTTGACCTTATAATACAAATGTAACCCCAGGCAAGTTCCCAAAATAATGCAGGAAGCATCAAATATTTCCCCCTGTCTAAGCCATACCTACAAATGTCATCCACAAGCCCTTCTATTGTATCGTTAGTAAGCAAAGAGTCACAGGAATCCGCCTCTGGCCAAATATGCTCAGAGTTCACCTACCAGCTGTCATGAAAACCTTGCAAATTGTGAAGAGTATGAAAAGGCAAAGCTATTAGACTTTTTCTAGGTCTGTTGACTGATTTCCTATAGGCTCTGGGCATATGCTAATATCGAAGCTGAAATACAAAAAGAAATTGGCCCTTCAGGATAAGACCAGTATAAGAATTTCACTTCAAACAAGATGAAAGGAAAACCACTTACCTTGTCTTATAGCTACAAGAAGGAAGATTCCCCATACTTAACTTGCTTATGATTACAGAGAAGAGAAACATACTAGAAGTTAAGATCAGGGAATGTGAAAATCCAGTTACCCTTCAGATACATACAAAAAAGTGTCAGTTTCTGGAGAGAGGTTATCGCACGATGAGAAAATGTTGAAGCTAGAGGGCTCCTTAGGAATCATCGAATTTGCTTTTTATACTGGGCACCTGTGCATTCATTTCCTTCAACTCATATTAACCAAGAACCTACCAGATGCCAAGCACTGTTCTAAAATGCTGGGGATAGCACAATGAATGAAGAAGAAAGTCCCTGTCCTCAGAGCTTCGACTCTAGGGGTGTGGTGGAAGATGCAATGTAACAAAGACACATACTGTCAGGTGGAGGGAAGTGCTACAGAACACACAGTGGGTGTTGCTGAATGAATTTTCAGACGAGCCAAGTGAAGCTTCAAATCACAAAGCTAGTTTGAAGGCAGCAGCAGGACTGCACAACCCATCTGGGGCTTTAAACATTTTTTTATGCAGGAAAAGAATGCTAAAATGTGAATAAAAACAAAGGAAAAATCGAGTATGATGAACAGACTTGTCTTTTTGGAAGCATATGCAAAAGATACGCAGGTGGGTCATTCGGGGCCCTTGCCCCTTTCCATCTTCCTGACGCTCCACGGATCTACCGACCAAGTGGATCATTCTCACCTTTAAATATGACATATTAAAAAAGTGTTTCTGCCCACAAAACACCCAAGAGTAAGAAATGTTTCTTTGTTTGAAAATGAGAAACAACAGTTTACTGTAGATTTCTCATTTCAAAATTCCTTGGCCTTTAGGTGCTTCAAAAAGGCACTGAAGAAAAAAAAAGAATGGGGGCTTGGTTTCTCCAGTTTTCTTTAACTGGGCATTTCTTGTAGGATACTTCTTTCCCCCTTATTTATATAGTTTCTCAGCCTCAGGGTTATAAACCACTTATGAAATAAAGTAAAAGGAGAGTCTATTGCATCCATCAGGACCAGCATTTGGAAAAGTGGTTGAGTGAGAAAGAAGAAATTTTCAGATAAAAGAGATATAAAAGAATGCTTCAAAATTCACATTTTTCCTTTTTCTCCAAAAAAGTGGAGCTTTTTCTATGTGTGCTAAGTGACTTGTTAAACAAACTCCTGAGGACACGCAGCCAGAGAGGAAGCCCCACGAGATACTCCAAGCAGTGAGATCAGCCCCCCACCCCGCATCCCCCAGACCCCAACCCGCATCCCCTGTGACACCTGCTGGAAAGCCACTTGGTACTGAGCTGAGAATCACAGCTCACTTTCCAGCAGGCCACGACTTGCAAACTTGATTTAATAAGTCATCATTTGGTGTGAGGAGGGGTGATGGCTTAAGGGTACAGGGTTTTTCCCCCACAGTAGGTGATGAAAATATTCTAAAACTGCTTGTGGTGATGGCTGCACAACTCTGCGACTATACGAAAAAAAACCACTGAATTGTACTTTAAATGGGTGAATTCTTTGGTATGTGAATTATATTTCAATAAAACCCATGTTACCCTTAAAAGTTACCATTCTTGTCAACCCTAAAATGTCAGTGGCCTTTATTACATCATCCTCACAGTAGAGGGCTAAAGCTGAGAACTGCTGTTTACATTTTAATCGTGTTACACCTTTAAGTTAAAACATATATTTTCCCAGGGCATGATTTCCTCCAGGCCTGGGAAGGTCAAAGGCCATCAGGAAATGCAGCCTAGGGTAGAAGCCCCTCACCCTGAAACCATGGTTTTCACAGGCTCTGAGTTCTGACAGTCATAATGAAGAGCAATTCTACAGAGTGGGCAGAGAACCTCATCTGACTGCCTGCCCCACCAGAGCCCACACCTCCATCCTCATCTTATTTGCAGGATACAGCTTTATGGCTGAAGAAAAGAGAAAGCGTGACACGGTTAGAAAAGTTCAGATCTGGATTACTAAGAAAATCAAATTAAATGAGTAATAACCCCTCCCTCAATTCATCCCTCCAATTTGGGGAAAAGGAGAAAGAGAATTCCCTTCCTCCCTTCTCTCTGAGCTCTTTCCTTTCTTTATTCCATCAAACATCCACCCACCCAATAGTCAGTCCATCCATCTGAACACCCGTCCATCCGTTCATCCATCCATCCTTCCATCTCATAATTTCTCAAAATTCTCCTGTGCAAAAACAGTGATACAAATAAAATACTTTCTGTAAATTGCAAAGTGTAACACAAAGCTTAAGTATAATTATTGTATAAAACATGACAATTATCCTTTTTCCTTCTCTTCTCCTTCCCTAGCTTAAAATCAGTCAAAGGTTATTACCTACCCAAGCCTGGGGACTAAGAAAACTTTGACCAGTAAAACTGGGTTGCTAGTGGAGCCTTCTGGAACCTGGGAGAGCTATGAAAGGCCAGGGAAGAATTAGTAGAAGATTTTAAACTTAATCTTATTAAATAGACAATTCATTATGCCTCTACTATAGGCCAGAATTATGATAAGGGGACAGGAAAGGATGTCTAGTGCAAGGTCAACTATATCTCACCACCGCAACCCCCAAAGTCCTGGTCAAATCACAATCATCCTCATCTAGGTTATGATTATAGCCTTGTAACTGGATTCCACACATACCCCCTGTCCCCTGTCAATCTACTCTGTTCTCCACCCTCCAGAGTCGTCTTTATAAAAAATACACCAGATTTGGTTTTGCCCTTCCTCAAAACCTTCCAGTGGCTTCCCATCACAATTAGAATAAAATCCAGTCTCTTCTTCATGACTTACAATGATCTGGCCTCTGTTAATCATTCCCAATTCCTGTCCTACCACTGTTTGTCTTGCTCATTCCTCTAACATTGCTGTTCTCTCCACAAGCCGTATTTGTTCCTACCATCTTTGCACCTGCCCTCTGCCTAGAAAGCTCTTCTCCTCCATGTGGCACAACTGCACCTTCTCATCATTTTGGAATCAATATCAATTCTTCAAAGGCCTTCCCTGGCCACTTTACCTAAAATAACACCTTCCCCCTGCTCCAACCCCTCTCCCTTCGCCTTACTTTTTTCTTCTGTATGGCCCTTAGCTGGACCTGAGATCACACTACGTATCTGTTTCTCTACTTGTTTGCTTCCTGTCTTCCCACTACACTATAAAATGCCACAAGGGCAAAGACTTTATTACTTAGCCACCGTCTCTAGGGGCCTAATCCAGCGACTGATATAAAATACGCAGTTTACAAATAGGTGAACAGATAATTTCAGTTTTAGTTCCGCCTTCCATACTTTGGCATCTTAGTATTATTTCGCTATCCACCAACAGGAGCAAATGATTTATAAAAAATGTCCAGCAGAACAATTTTGTGAATTCATTATTAATACTCTTCCCATCCCGGTCTCCTCTCTCCCCCAGGGACTGGCTTTAGTCAAATTCAGCTTTGAGCTGACATGGGCCAGAGACCCTGAAAATGTAAAAGCTGCTGTATTTACAGAAATGATGCCCTGGGGGGAAAAGTCAGAGTTTAAGGATTTCTTCTGGAAGAAAAGATAAGTGCGTGCCTACGAGTGCTGTACTATGTGAGGCAGTGGAAAACTGCCTCCTTTCACCTGGTGGGGAACAGTCTGAGGTACGAAATCAACTCTACCCACAGGAATAAAATTAGAACTTCCTTCGCTATAGACATGATTTTGATCTGAAGTAAAATGAAAAGGCAAAAACTTCAATTAAGTAAATCTCAAGAGCAAATGATCCAAGAAACAGGTGAATTTTTTAAAAGCCATTCTAATGGCTTAAACAGCTTATTCAAGTGGAATACTTTAAAATGTCAGGAATT
This sequence comes from Theropithecus gelada, assembly GCF_003255815.1. Classification (NCBI taxonomy): domain Eukaryota; kingdom Metazoa; phylum Chordata; class Mammalia; order Primates; family Cercopithecidae; genus Theropithecus; species Theropithecus gelada. The sequence goes on from NC_037675.1 coordinate 90,652,742, forward strand.
CAACCTCTTGATTTAAGAGCTCTGGAATTCAAGTGCTTCAAATTGAGAAAATAATACACAAGTAAATGGTTGTAATTTCTTGTTTGTGCATCCTGGCATTATACCCTCCGCGTATACAAGCCTGTGCCTGCACAAACCAGGATACTTGAATGCCAAACATCACTCCTGGGTTGAAATTATAAAGAAAGCTCTTGCTTTAAAATTATAAACAAGGTATCAAATAAGTATTTCAGGGGCTCATTCAAATGAGTCTCTTGAAAGTCTGGACTCAACAGATACGCTGTACTCACTAAAGCTTGCCAACAATGGAAAGGAACATTCTAGAAATTCCTGCAGAGCTACACAGTATATTTACAGGCCACCTGTAGCAGGAAAGGCTTCCGTTGCTGTCATGCCTGTCTCTTCTCCATCCTCCTTTCCAAAGCCCTTTCCCCTTTCCTCTGACAGTCTTCACTTACTCACACTCACAGGCACTCAGAGCTTCTCAGCTGAGTAACTCTTAGAGCAGCGGCTGTCAGGTAAGGAGAATTTATTTACAAGCATCACAGCCTTTGAAATGCTGAGAGGGCAAGTCAGCAACGCAGACACCGTGATACTGCTAAATACCTTCCAGCACGGATCTCTCCAAACAGATGTTGCCTTCTAAGAATGAAACAATAACTTCCCAATTTTTCATGTACACACAGCCATCCTGCAAGTGGGATAATTACTACACCATTCATTTGGAAGGCATTCAGCAAGCACCTATGATACGCCAGGGACTCTGGCTGTAGAGGAAGGTCTCATAGTCACTGCTCCTTCAGGAGAAAGAAACACAAATCCAACGATGGGACAATGCCATAAAAGACACAGTGGTGTATAGGACTACAACAGGAACTTGGAGGAAATCCTGTGATTGCAGAGGAGCAACAGGCTCTTCAGCCCATGAGCCAAATCCACCTGTTTCGCATGGCTTGAGTGGTAACAGCGGTTCTATACGTTTTTTAATAACTGAAAAAAAAGTCATGAATATTATATGAAATTCAAATTTCAACGGCCATCAACAAAACTTTTTTGGACACAGCCATACCCATTGGTTTACATGCTACCTGTGGGTGCCTGGGCAGAGCTGAGAAGTGAGACAGGTTGTGTGGCCCGCAAAGTCTATTAGACTTACTATAAGACCCTTTCAGGAAAAGTGTGCCAAACCCTGAACCAATTTGATTGAACATGATGGTGGTTTTTTGGTTTTGGTTTTGCTGGTTTGAAACAGGGTCTTGCTCTGTTGCCCAGGCTGAAGTACAATGGTGCAATCATAGCGCACTGTAGCCTTGACATCCTGGGCTCAAGGGATCCTCCTGCCTCAGTCTTCTGAGTAGCTGGGACCACAGGCGTACACCACCATGCCCGGCTAATTTTTTAAATTTTGTAGAGATGGGGGTCTTCCGATGTTGCTTAGGCTGGTCTTGAACTCTTGAGCTTAAGCAATTCTCCTGCCTCAGCCTCCCCAAGTGTTGGGATTACAGGCGTGAGCCACTGCATCCAGCCTAGTTTTGTTTTCTAAAGTGGAGTATAAACATACAAGAATATCGAACTCTAGTTGGCCATGTGATAGCAATGGAACAATTCTGAGAGAACTGCAAAAACACCTGTTGGTTATAAAGAAAAGCAGCCTTTGATGTTGCCCAGACCAATTCACATATGTTACAGATGAGGAAGCACATCCAGAGAAGTCAAGTTATTCTGCCAGGGCCATGGGGAATGGCACAGTCTAAAAGAAAATGTTTCTACTGTCCCCAAACTCATATATGTTCCTGATATGGTTTGGCTGTGTCCGCACCCAAATCTCGAATTGTAGTTCCCGTAATTCCCATGTGTTGTGGGAGAGACCTGGTGGGAGGTGATTGAATCATGAGGGCAGGTCTTTCCCATGCTGTTCTCATGATAGTTGGAAAGTCTCATGAGATCTGATGGTTTTATAAAGGGGAGTTCCCCGGCACATGCTCTCTCTCTCTTGCCTGCCACCATTTAAGACGTGACTTTGCTCCTCCTTTGCCTTCTGCCATGATTGTGAGGCCTCCCCAGCCACGTGGAACTGTGAGTCCATTAATCCTCTTTATAAATTATCCAGTCTTGGGTATGTCTTTATTAGCAGTGTGAGAAGAGACTAATAGAGTTTCATAGCACTGACTGGAAAAAATTATCTTGGTCAAGAAACGGCTGAAGAAAAAGATTAGTATTTGAAAGTGCTGGATTTATGCTTTGTGTTTTTTCCAACAAAATGCCCCTACTCATGAGCCACTGGCGCCTTACAAGGCAGCATTTCCTCCTTTTCCAGCCTCCAGCCTTCTTCCCACGTATCCTACATTTCCCAGACGCCTCCTACAGCCACAGCACACCTACGCAAGCACTGTCCTGGAATTCACCCTAGGCAACTGACCTGACTCACAGACTGTCCCTTCTGCCTAGAATCCTTTCCCAAGTTGTTTGATCCACCAGGTCCCCTAATTCTGTTGCTTGGGTCTCCAAGCTTTCTGTAGCCTATGAAAATGGGTGAGCGCAAAACACAAAATTCACTGGAAAAGCACCTTGCACATTTGAAATAAATGCTCAGTTAAATGTCTATAAACATATGTTAACCAATCAAGAGCAACTAAATTCAACTCTTACATAGCTTACATATAAAGATATTTAATGTGGAATGTGGGCGTATTTCAGTTAGTTTACTGGCATAGAAAAAAGCCTCCAAATATTAAGAGTACATGGACCTAACCAAGTACTTAAAATGTCTGTTTTCCTTCTATGTAAAGATCCCACTCAACTGCCATCTCTTTTATGAAATATTTCTCCATTTTAAATTTATTTTCTTTGTATAGTAATTCAACATGCTGCTTTGGATTCATAAAATCATTACTATAAACAAATAACTTGGCATATTTACCGAACACCAATGATGTGCTATGGGAAATGCAAAGGTGTCTTTACATGTGGTCCCTGACCTCAAAGCACTTACAAGCAATAAGACAAATGACACATCACGAAAATGCTCAACCTTATATAACAAATCCAAAGGTTTAAAGCATTCAGAGGCATTTGCTTTGCGATACATTAGCTACAACTGCAGGCAGTAAGCTTTGGCTGAAACAGTCAGGGATAGTTCTTTGGAAGAACTGGGTCTTGAATAACAACCATTCATTGTCTACTAGGTGCCACTTTTACACTTAGTCATTTAAATGATCATCTTTCACTCTCACAACAACTCTACAAAGTACTGATTCTTAGGACCATTTAACAGATGAAGAAACAGAGATTAAGTAACTTGACAAAGGTTACTCAGCTAATAACCTGCTAAACTACAAGCCAGATTCAGACTATAGAGCCAAGGATTATTAATACTTTTAATATGTGAGTTTCTCAAAGTAGACCATATACTACCCCTGGTACACAGACGGGTTTTTTGTTGTTGGACAGAGCGCTCTTGAAAATTCGAATTCATTGCCAGTACTTGAAAATCAGGAAACCGGCCGGGTGCAGTGGCTCGCTCCTGTAATCCCAGCACTTTAGGAGGCTGAGGAGGGCGGATTACCTGAGGTCAGGAGTTCGAGACCAGCCTGACCAACATGGTGAAATCCCATCTCTAATAAAAATACAAAATTAGCCGGGTGTGGTGGTGCATGCCTGTAGTCCCAGCAACTCAGGAGGCTGAGGCAGGAGAATTGCTTGAACCCGGGGGGAGTGGAGGTTGCAGAGAGCTGAGATTGTGCCATTGCACTCTAGCCTGGACAACAAGAGCGAAACTCCATCTCAAAAAAAAAAAAAATTAGTAAAGTTTACATAAATATCTGAAGGTTCTCGAAGAGGTGTGTGAAGATATGAGGACTCAAAATGCAAATGGGATATTTTACCTAGGCCTCGATTTCATATGAAAATCTGGGAATAAAGAGTTAAAGTATGTAAAGATACTATTATCTTTAGAGAAACAACAGATACAGTGTGAAATAGGATATAAAACCGACATGCGTTTTCAACTGAGTGTGTGGACAACACGGCGGGTAGGTACTGTCCCAAAGGGTGGATAGATTCAGGACTGCAGGAACCAAAGTGACTGGGAAGCGCAGTCACTTTAGAGAAAGGAGACAAGCTCGGAGAGCTTGGAAGGGGGTTGTCAAGGACACTAAGCGTCTGCTGTTTGCCTCCGTGCTGATCCCGGTGGACTGTACCAGGGAGAAGAATGCTGCCTCATGATGGTCAGCCTGCAGCCACCACAGTTTAGCTATAAATGGCTCCCTCCTGCCCCAGGTTGTCAGGGCTCATTAAGGCCTGATGCGAGATAGCCTGTGCCTGTGGGCGGACCAAAAATGGAGGGAGCGTGTGTTTGCAAATGTCCTTATTCAGGGAGTGCTCACGGGCATTGCGGAAAAGAGCCTCTGGCAGGGATCTGGCATTCGCTCTAGGGCATGAAGGTTCTGGAAGAGTGAATTCAAGAGCTCCCCAGGGCGAGCTGCCCAGGGCCAGCACTCTTTGCAAGGCCTCAAGGTGGAGATTCAACACCAGTTTTCACCACTCCATGAGGCTTGGTCCATCCTGTTTGCCCTGATGCTACCCACATCGGAGATCAAACGGCTCTTTCCCAACAAATAGGCTGGACTGAAGAAACCTTAGTTGTGAGCACAGAAAAGATCAGGTCTTATTTCACTCCCGGAGTCATTTCTTAAGGGAAAAGTTTGGCTGGTGGGGGCTCATTTTCTTGGGCTACAGCAATAAGAAAACATATGCCAAACTAAAGAAGAGAAGCAAAATTCAATCCTGTTTCAAAAAATCAGAATGCACACACGTCTGTTTAGAGTCTTCTAATAAATCTTTGGCCTCCTCCTCCTCCCTCTTCCGTCAATCTGTACCCTTCTAGCCATCCTTCCGTTTTTCAAGCCCCCAATCTCCTTCCTGAAATCCCCCAGGACGTCCCAATTCTGCTGCCCTGATGGATTCAGGACTGCAGCTGTGTGCCTGAGCAGATCACTCATCTTTCCAAGCTTGTTTCCTCATCTGTACATGGCACCTGTCCCAATGGCTGTTGCTGGGATCTACGGTCACCGCCCATCAAACCACCCAGCACCATTCCTGGCCTGTATCTGCACCCTGTCACTGTTATTTTTTTAATCTCTGGTCAAGAGCTCCAGTCTTAGAGCAGCCTGCCTGGGTGGAAAACCCAGCTATGTCACATACTAACAACATGACAGGGAGCAGGTACTTGCCCATACAAAACTTACACTTCAGTCTCCGCATCCGTAAAGCAGGATCATGATGACCCTTTCCTCACACGTTTCTGTGGGATGAATGAGTTAAAGCAAGGAGGGTGCTCAGAAGGGGCTCTGCGCAGAGTAGCAAGTTTCGTGTTTTAGCTGCATCAACACCATCAGCACCGCCATGCTATCCTGCCTTCTGTAATGCTGCTTGAATTGCCTGAGCCAGGGACTTTTCCCCAACAGAAGTCAGCAAGCTTGCTCCCTAACCAGGGACTCAGTTCAAATGGCTGAGTATCTGTAAGCGGGGTGGGGAAAAGGGGCAGTGCAGGGAAAGGAGCAAGCGGTCAGAACTGGACACCCAGACGGCTCGGGGTGGGGCTGCTCAGGTCCAGCCAGTTGCTGCCCTGTGGCAAGGCATGCCCAGGGTTGCTCCATCTCCCAGATGTCAAGGGAAGCTAGAAATCCAGATATTTATGTAAAATTTCCTGCTTTTTAAGTAGTGGCAATGAATTCAAATTTTCAAAATCACTCTGTCCAACGATAAAAAAAAAAAAAACCCATCTGTGTACCAGTGTGCTGGCTCTGCTCCCGGGGCCATCAATCTGTGTCCTCTGCCTCGTGGGGTGGGATCACCTCCAAGTTCTGCCTCTGAACACTCGTCTCCTCCTTGAGGCCTTCCTAGTGTGCCTGACAAGAGATGTTTGTCCTACTCACCTTCTCAGACTCAGAGCGCTCAAGGCCACCTTCTCTGACCACACCTTTGCCACTGCAGCCCAAGCATGGGCCTTCTGTTGTCCACTCCTCCAATAACAATGCACTTAGCAGCACTTAGCAGAGATCTGCAGGAAAGCTAAGTGCTTTAATGACACTTGTGTATCGATTCAGAGCTTTTTTTATTCCCCCCCATGGGGATTTCCCGTACGCGGCGGCGCATTTGGGGGCAGTGCAAATTCTTAGAGGCTAAGTTCCCAGAGGCCAGGGACTGCTCCATAAAGCTCTCTCCGAACACAGGGAGCACAGGCCTCAGCATCCGTGACTCCTTCTTCTGATGAAGGCCGAGAACGCTAAGGACACAGTGCATTGTGAAATGCCTTTTAGAAGAAATTCACACATTAACACTTCTTTCAACACCAGCCATGAGCCCACGTTGCCACTTTCCGGTCTCATTTTCACAAATGCAGCATTTTAACTGATGCCCAAATCTCCAACTGTGTAGACTTGAGTCAAACACAAGGAAACTGGCTCTCCATATTTAAATCAGGCACAGGCTGCCTATGAAGATGAATTACTGTCGGTCTGTGTTCATTCATTCACTCATTCATTCAACAAACATTGGTTCTCTTCGTGTCAGATGCAACAGTACTAGGCTCTAGGAAAGGCGAGAACAATTAAGCACAAAAAGTGCTATGACAAAAGTCTTCTCCCTCACACCCGGAATGCCAGAGGCCGGATGGAATCTTAAGAAATGGTCCCATCCAACACTCTCGTCCTGGAGAGGATCTGAGGCCCCGGGAGTTGACTATAAATTGCACACATCTGTTTGGCTATGAAAAGGGGGTACAAAAGGTGCAAAGATTAAACCCAAAGTCCTTGCTCCTGGCTCAGTGCTCTTTTCAAAGCAGCATGCAGAACATTCTAAGCAGGATTCCAACTAAACCACTAACAAGGCCTGGGGTCAGCAAACTGTGACCTTCCAGGAGAAACCACGGGGCACACCATTCATGACTGTCCTCAAGAAAAAAGGTATTCATGGGAATAAGAAGCAGGAGTGCCACTCTGCACAGAGACCCCTCCCATTACCCTTCTGCAACCAGCCTCCAGTGGCTCTCACACTTTTTTTTTTTTAATGTACCAAGGCACCTAAGGAACAAGACTCCTCCCCATGAGTGCCAGAGGCTCACAGTAAGTCTAGAGGGCAGGGTGGAGGTGGGTCTGACACTAGCCCCAGAGACATATCTGACATGCCCTGATAAAAGAACTCACGGTTGCCTGGTGCCAGCGGGGCAGAATGAGTGTGCTGGCAACACCCTTCCCTGCCTGCTACCCTCCTCACATTGCCCTGTCCCCTCAAGGACACCTGTTGTCATTTTCAAGGGGGAAATTGAGTTTTTCATGGAATAACTGGCATAAAAAAGGCTCTCCACACAATGTGCTTTAATCTCTCTCATATGAAAATCAATCAATCCATCCATCAGTAGGACCACGTCGCTGGTGATCAGAGGGGAGAGTTAGGCTTGGACAGATGATGGATGAACAGCACTGAGGGAAGCAGGGGCAGGGATCACAGATGTCTTTGAGGACCTCCGGTCACGCCACGTTCCATGAGGCCAGGACAAACAGGCTGGGTGGACGTCTATTTTGGTCACACAGCTGCAAACATGATTTATGAAGATGTTGAACGCTGGCTCCCAGGAGGTTTGTGCATCACGCTATTGCTGTCCCGGCCGTAAGAAGCTGAGCCTCTGATGCCCATCCTTCCTCTTCCCACTGAGCAAGGTGTATTCTCAAGCTCTGATCCCTTCTGATTCTTCCCAAGACACTGGTTTTCTTTTCTGCTTTCCCTAATCCGTGAGAGTTTAAGGATGTGCATTATTGAGTTTGGCATCCATTGGCCTCAATGTTCTCTATCATTCTACTGCAAAGCTGCCTCTTCTTGGTGAAATTTAGCTTTATTGATTTCTATTTCTGACTTGCTCGACACTGGCTCATTCATTATTCAGGGAAAATCTGGCTATGAGACCACGGTTTGATATCCTGCCAACAGGAGCCTGAGCAGGTGGGACCTCTGCAAGTCTTCTCTTCAAAGAATCAGAAGACGCTATAAAAAGCAGTATAGTTTAGACCCCTCAAGATATTCATTATTTTCTGTGTGAATCGCAGGTCAGCTAGTAGGAAATAAACCAGTTATTTTTGAACAGAGAAGCATTCCACTGTTTAGCTGGAAAATAAAACCCTCCTTAGCCACCTATCCTGCAGGTTGCAGTGAGAGTCCCCCAGGGCTAGGGCAGGAGGAGGTGTCCCCATCCACCACCATCAACAACTCACATAGACCTGTTTCCATTCCACTGTGAGGGGCTGAGTCCCACCACCTTCCATGAGGCCCATGGTGTTTGTGGGCAAGGTGACATTTTCAAGGTGTTACAATAAGATGCAGGGAATGGACCCGTTTGGTTGTTTATTTTCCTTGTCATAGAGGACAGAAGTAAAGGAAATTGTATTCAAACCATAAGAAGAGAGGTTCAAATTAGAGAGTGGGAAGAAGTTCCTTTCACAAAGTTGGGCTGAAACATACTACTGAAGAAAGCAGTCGAATTACCCTCTACAGAAATCTTCTAAGAACAGAACTAATTACCACATGTAAGTACCAGTTCGTGTATAATCCGATCCTGCGGGAAGAGACTAGATTAGGAAATCTCTCAAGATCCTCTCTGGGCTTCCCCACCAGGTGAATTTTCACCATAAAAAGTCTGGATTATGTTTAATTGGGCATAGTGGCACACAATTGTAGTCCTAGCTTCTTGGGAGGCTGAGGCAGGAGGATCATTTGAGCCCAGGAGGTCAAGGCTGCAGTGAGCTATGGTCACACCATTGTACTCCGGCATGGGTGACAGAGTGAGATCCTATCTCTAAAAAACAAAAAAATGAAAGTTTCAAAGACCTTGGCTAACTTACACTTAAGGTCTAGGTGTGAGACTGGTTTGGCCCTAGATGTCCAGTGGATTTTGATTTTAACCTCAGAGCAAAGCAAACTGAGTGGTATGGGTGCCTGTGAACACCCTCTAAGGGGTGATATTTCCTCAGAATACACGGATGAGAAGACAATGGTGTGAGCATTTTTACCAAGGCTTGAGGATGGTATCCCAACAGCAGAGTACAGCCTTCATGGTTTTTTTTTTTTTCTACTTCGTAAAAGTAAAGGAGACATCATAAAGAATGAAACTGGGAATGACCAACCATCCTTGAGTACGCACACACACGTACGCACGCACGCACGCACGCACGCACGCACTAGAGCCATGACAAATGCATCACAAAATCATGGTGGGCCGCTGCTGTGAGAGGCAGCAACACCACGGAGCAGTGGTGTTTGCCTAGCTTTTCTGTGGTGGGTGAGGAGGAGGCTGAGCCAGGAGACCCTGAGCTCCCCCGACCTCCCTTAGTTTCCCCACAATGGAAAACAGTTCTGATTTCATATTCTGTATTATTTCAACCCCCTAGAAGGGAGGAGGAGAAGAAAGGGGAAACCAGGCATATTATTAAGGATGTATCTTGCTGTATGACTGAGGATCTCTCCCTATAAGACTCCAAAGGACAAACATCTCTCAGGTTTTAGTATTACGGACCTCTGTGTAGAAACACTCTTGGGTAATGCGTCAGTTTTAATCTTCTGAACATTTAAACCACACAAGTGATCATGTTTCCCTCTTTGCTCTGGTCACTAGGAAGCTCAGAGCCAAATTCATGACTGACCATCCCACTCCTAAACCAATACCTAGAACTTACAGTATTAATTTTGTATATTAATGTTATCCCCAACTTTATCTTGGGTTTCTTACCTTTATTTTCCCTTTGTTATAATTTTTGCACTTCCTTTAAAAAATAAAATAAAATAAAATAAAATAATAAAACCTCTAGGTATACAACAGCACTTTTGTAGGCCATTGCAAATTCTTTTTGGAACTAGTTGGGACACATTAGACAAATTAATTAAATATAGTCATTGACATGCAGCCCCTCGCAGCAGAGCAGCTCTAAGCAGATGGCAGTGAGCACCGAAGTAGAGAGCAGGGCTCGGCAGAAACTTCCTGGCTTTGGGGTCAACTCCCCTCACAGAAACCTTCCTTCCAGCTTTGGTTGTCACAGAACACCTGGCGGCCTATCGGAACTGCATATTAAATATGTTTTAAGATTATGAAAAGATTTAAGTGAAATAAAAACAGCTACACACATTCAACCTCTGGAATCCTGACATTCAGTTATGAATCTGCTCCCAACCAACATATCCACAGACAAAACTTCTAAAACGCTGGTTCTTATGGAAACAGATCAGGTCAGTCTATGGGATTCTCTACAAGTAACAGTAGATAGTGGAAGTCTGCAGCCTCGTGTGATGAGCAGTGTGAACAGATCATTTAGAATACCTGAAAAGTATTCCAGTTGTCAAACAACATGTAATGATTTTTACAATCCTGGGAACTCCAAATAGCTCACTGGGGACGTCCCCACCCTATACACTAGGTGTTTACATAACTGCTCCTCCACACTTTTAATCTGAACTAACTACCCAAATACTACCTGTTCCCAAATGCGATCAACAAGGTCATAATCTGCCACTGAATTGCTTTCCCTTTTCTGTACGGGGATTTGCTCTCCCCGGGCACAAAGCTGGGATCACTCCCGATGAGGCCAGGTCTCTGGGACAGCCTGACCACTGCGGCAGCCTGCACCAGAGCTCTAGGCTGGCACCCCTGTGCTACTGGCAATCAGCAAGAGGGGCTCCCTGTTCCTAGCACTAAGCCAGCTCATCTGTATCAGGCAGGAGGGGACCAGCCAAAGGACTCCTGGCTGGCACAGCCTGGGTGAAGCCCGCTTTGTCCCCGGGGTCATGTGTACGGCAATGGGCTTGATGGCCGACTTGCTACTAGTTGTTATTTCTTTCACGTAACAGCTTAAGGATATGAATTGTATTTATTTCAAAGTTTAGAATTCTCAGGCACAGGCACTAGGCTCAAAGAGGGGTCCAACTGAAAGCTTCCCTACCCCCTAATATCTAAGCAGCCCGAGTGTTGTAATCACTCTGCTGTTTATATATTTGCATGCCCCGCTCAGATTTTTAAAGATCTTAATTAACCCTTAACATTACCCTAACGACATAAATGAGCAGCTATAACATTTAATTAGCTTTGTTCTTTTATGTATCTTAGTTGTATAACCAATATATTTTTATTATGGCAAGTATAAAATTCATTTAAAACTATCCACACAATTCCACAACTCAAAATAACCACAATTTACATTTCAGCATACGTAAATTGCTCAGTCTTCTACCTGTGTTTGTGTGTGTGCATGTGTGTGGACGATCTTGAACCATGGGTTGAGCCTTGGGTTGGGCTGACCCTGGAGTTGGGATCATCCTCAGTCACACAGCAGTGGGTTAGGGCCAAGTCCAGGCAGGCCTGGCTGGGGCCTGCAATGTCCCAAAAGGAACCTAACAGGAGAGACCCACCAAATTGTTCAGCGGTAGCTTCGAGGTGTGGAGGGCTTCCCAGTATGGCAAGCCTGGGAGCAACACCACTGAGTCTTCCCTGAGATCTGTAATTGTGGGTCTGACTTCCCAATTCATAGACAGAGACACTGAGACCCGGAAAGACACACGTGCTGCTAGCAAGTAGAAACGCTGGGACTCCAGGCCAGGGGCTGGGCGCAGTATGACGAGAAAGAAGTTTCAGCTGTCCATTCCTGCTTTCATTACCATATACACTGCAGTTGGGGTTTCTTTTCATCCTTTCCATATTTCTGAATATATTAAGAAGAGAAGGAGGGTGGGGGTTGGTGGCTCACGCCTGTAATCCCAGCACTTTGGGAGGCTGAGGTGGGTAGATCGCCTGAAGTCAGGAGTTCAAGACCAGCCCGGCCAACAGGGTGAAACCCTGTCTGCACTGAAAATACAAAAATTAGCCAGGTATTGTTACTTGGGAGGCTGAGGCAAGAGAACCACTCGAACCCAGGAGGCAGAGGTTGCAGCGAGCCGAGATCACGCCACTGCACTCCAGCCTGGGTGACAGAGTGAGACCCTGTCTTAAAAAAAAAAAAAAGAAATAAAGAAGAAGAAGAGAAGGAGACTTTATTCCAGTTTGATGGCTGGAAAAGAGAGCTGGACTGACCTGAGAAGGGGCAGGTTTTACCACCGATTTGCCTGTGACTCACAGCAAGCCCTGACTCTGGGCCCAGTTTACTTGTCTATTCATTGAGGATGGGGCCAGCTAGGTATCTAAGAAACCTCCTAGTTCTAAAATGCTATGATTTAACTTAGTCCCTGCATACACATAAATATACAAACTGGAGGCCAGTGAGATCTGTGGCACTTTGCTGCTATCACAAAAATAATGATCCCAGACATACAGGAAATATTATTTAAACGACCTTGTTCCAAGAAAACAGTAAGCAAGGAGCTTTTTATTAGACATCGGAGAGGGGAAAGGATGAACTAGAACAGGGAAAATATACTAAAGAGGAAGAATTCAAGAGTTAAACTAGTCAAAATCAGGACATGTGAGTACCTAATCTTAACTAAAAAAAGAAAACGTACTACAATATTGTCTTAACTTTTTCGGGAAAACAAATATAGACATATCTGAGATTCCCTGTGTCCCTGAATACGGGGCTAACAGGGTCTTTGGTTCAGAAACACTCTCAAGATAAAATCTATGTCGGAGTATTAATATTAAAATGATGCTAATTTTTTTTTCTTACAACACATTCTTAAGACATTTGGAAACCTAAGAGGCAGCATTAACCACTTAGTATTTACAAAGGGCTGATGTATGGAGACTTTCAATTTAATTGAAGATAACAAATGGTTCACTGATCTGACAGGCAACCTTAATCATTTCAACAAATTCTGCAGAGAAAGAGGATTCTTTTCAAAGCGAACCTCTAAGGTACTGGTATAATTATATATGTTTCCCGATTAAAAAGATCTTGGCTATTCCATATTCCACTGGAAATTACAGATCGCAGTGAAATTGGCCTGCTTGTTTGTAAATCTCCAAACTTTTCAAGCACACTGTTTTCTGCCTAGAAAAACGCTTGCTAGGAAGTTTCAAGGTTTCAACAATAGTTTATAAAACAATTACTTCACCAACATACTTAACCATCAAGACATTATGGTGGAAAGAGAAACCACTTTTGTCTGCATACAATTTTAAAGCTTATATAATTTACCAATGTGCTTTGGCAAAGGCCTTCTCAAGTTTTGGCTGAAGGGTTTTCATTTTTTTCCTAATTTCACTTAGAGTCACGTAAGTTCATCTTAACTTACATTTGTGAACCTAACTCTCTGGCAATGAATTTTTAAAGAAAACAAAAAACCAACCCGTTCTTGGGAGAGACTGACATTTCAGTAATCTTTGCCAGCTGGATTGTTCAACATGGAATCTAAATATTGTATTAACAACATCAATAACAAGCAGGTTTGGAGAGACTTTATAAAATATGCTCGAGTTGTGATAAAAATTCTTGTTACTTTGTGTTTCGCTCAGCTCTAAATTACCACATTGATTTGATAAAATCTATGACAATCCTATTTTTTAATCATGCAAGAATTCTGAGGTTCACTACATGTACATAATAAAAATCTGAAATCAAATAGGTATAATGAAATTGCAGCTGCCCAATCATTTTTGAAAGTTTCTACTGGAGTAACATACGTCCGGCGAAGTCCTTCTGTGTGTACAGTTCAGTGAATTTTCCCAAACAATTTACCATGTAATTGCCGGGGTGGAGGCTCACGCCTGTAATCCCAGCACTTTGGGAGGCTGAGGTGGGTGGATCACCTTAAGTCAGGAGTTTGAGACCTGCCTGACCAACATAGTGAAACCCTGTCTCTACTAAAAAATACAAAAATCAGCTGGGCATGGTGGTGGGCACCTGTAATCCCAACTACTTGGGAGGCTGAGGCAGGAGAATCTCGCTTGAACCCGGGATGTAGAGGTTGCAGTGAGCCGAGATCACGCCATTGCAGTCTAGCCTGGGCAACAAGAGTGAGACTCCATCTCAAAACAACAACAACAACAACAACAACAAAAGAAAATTTACCATGTAATCAGCACTCAATGAACTAACAGGGGGCTCTTGGCACCTCAGGAACCCTCCCCTTTTGTCCTCCCTAATCATTACCTTGCACCCTGTATTAGTCCCATTTCATGCTGCTGATAAAGACATACCTGAAACTGGGTAATTTATAAAGTAAAAAGGTTTAATGGACTCACAGTTCCACATGGCTCAGGAGGCCTCACAATCATGGTGGAAGGCGAAAGACACATCTTACACGGCAGCAGACGAGAGAGAAATCAGAGAGCCAAGCAACAGGGAAAACCATCAGATCTCACGAGACTTGTTCACTACCATGAGAACAGTATGGGGGAAACCGCCCCCATGATTCAATTATCTCCCACAGGGTCCCTTCCCACAACACATGGGGATTATGGGAGCTACTGTTCAAGATGAGATTTCGGTGGGGACACGGCCAAACCATCTCACATCACAAGGATAACCAGAACCTTGGCCTGTCTTTGTATACTGTCCTTGGCTTGGGGCAACATCCAGCCAAGGTGATCAGATGAGAATCAGGCCCAAGAAAAGCAGGAACACCCTCAGGGTGGGCTCACAAGGAAAGGGCTCCCCACGAGTGTTCGCCGTCAGGAACTTGGCTATGAGTTTCCTATGCTACTCAGTTTCCACAAACAAGTGCCATCCACATCAGGAGGATGCTGGCATCACCGAACCCCAAAATAAACAGAATCAATTCCTTCTCAACAAGGACTCCATGCAGGTATCTTCATCATCAAATCAAAATTCTCAAAGACTTCTACATCCCCTTCCTATCACTGTTGCAATAATTCTTACTGATGATAACAACAGCTTCCATGTATTCATTCCTTACAAGGTGACACTGTGCTAAGAATGTACGTATCTTTTCACAGATGTTCAAAGAGCATGATATTGAGTCCAATAGGCACCAGTCACTGGATTTTCCAAATAATAATTCCCTGCGTTCAAACTGCATGTCACAACCTTCGCCTTCATCACCTTATTTAGAAATTGTATTATGAAAGCTCCTGTACGGTGCACAGGGCAGGTGTTAATAGCTTTATCAGCTGGGAATCTTTCCATCTTTAGCGATTTTTAAAAACCGAATTGAAGAGACTTTATCGCCTGTGACCAGGAAAACCAGGAATAGTGATGCCTTTCAAATGGCATTTACTAAGTCCTATTCTCTGTCCCCAAACTCAGCAACGCTGCTGGTGAAAATGGGCTTGGACAGGCTCTCCTCTGTTCAAGGTGGCTGCCGGCAGCCCCTGGGGCTACAAACAGCAGCTTTGAATCTAGCATTTCCCCAGTGTTCACTGGAAAAGGTCTGAGAATCACTGAAATCAGACCAGCCTCTACTACATGACCACCCAGAAGCACCAGTGTAGCCAGAGGAATGAGAATGACTTAAACTAGCGGGAGAGACATCACTTGGAAGCACATAGATGAATGGACTCGGGGGATGGAGGGCTCTCCAGCTGCAAGCCAAGGGTTAATTCCCAAAAGAGAGAAAAGGAACTGAACGTCATAGCAGCACAGCCACTTCTAAAAACAAATCATAGACCCCAAAAAGGTAAAATTACACATGCAAGTATACATAGCTAGTAAGAGGAAGGTCTAAGGCCAGACTGCAGCTCTTCCTATTTGAGACTCTTTCAGCTTTCTTTTCATGCTAATTGCCATGATTCGTGGGTGTACAGAACTGCCAAGGTCTCAGGGCAGACGATGATGTAGGTCAAGTTAAAATAATTTCCAAGAGGCCCAGAATCTTAGTTGATGATGACATTCACCTTCCCTGGTAGGGTGGGAATGCCTGAAACAGCCTTAGCCAGACTTGCCTCCTGGTGAAGGAGTACGGGGGGCGGACACAGCTGCCCATTACTGTGGATTCATCTTAAGCAGCCAACCTTGGGATCTTCCCAAACTGCCCTTAGCAGGCACAGTTGACCCCTACAGTCCTAGCTTTGGGACACAAGATGCTAGGACAGTTGGTAAATATATTAGTCAGTTCAGGCTGCCGGAACAAAATACTACAGACTGGGTGCTTTAAAGAACAAAAATTGATGTGCTCACACTTCTGGAGGCTAGAAGTCCGAGATCAAAGAGGTGGCATGTTTGGGTTCTCCTGAGGCTGTCTCCCCGGCTTGCAGGTGACCGACTTCTCACTGTGTCCTCACGTGGCCTTTCCTCAGTACGTGTACATTCCTGGTATCTCTTCTTACAAAGACGCCAGTCCTTATAAAAACTCCTCCTTTATGTCCTCGTTTCATCTTAATTACCTCTTTAATGGCTCTATCTCCAAATTCAGTCACATGGGGGGGTGGTGGTGGTGAAGGCTTCAACATATAAATTTTGGGGGGTGAGAGGGAGATGCAATTCAGTCCATAACAGTAAGTTACATGCACATATTTTACAAACCTTCATTCATTTCCTACCGTGTGCTTGGTAACCTGCAAGGTGCTGGGGATAGAGATAAGAAAACTCCAGCCTCAAGGAGATTACAGTCTGGCTGGGAGACAGAAGTGAAGGGATAACCAAACAATCTTAGTGGTTCCTGCCATGGTGAATGGGCTCAGATCCTGGGGGAAATAAGTGAGGTGTCAGGGAAGAGTCTGCTGCTTATACAGCAAGAAGCTGCTGTTGCTGCATCTCTTAAATCTACCCTCCTGACCGGCTCGATATGGTCAACTGTGCACTTCTCCATCACAATGTCACTCCAGGCCCCAAAACAAAAGAGACTCCACTGTATCTGCAGCAATGGCAAAAGCTCATTTGGCGAAGCTCACCAAGTAATGAGGCTCATACCAAAGGCAGAGGCCATGAGTAAATGCACAGACAGCACTTGAGCATGATGTGTGTATTTAAAAGCAAAGGGGAAATGTGACGAAGCAGGATGCAGGGAGAAAACATCACCACCTCCCTTTTAGGTAGCTTACCTTCTTCCCTACGGGAAAGAAGACAGGGAGATGAAGGAAATGTGTTTCAGGCAGTTGGGCAATTCCGATAAAGGTAGCTGTGAGCGGGTTTGACCCTGAGGAGATGAGGGTGGCTGGACAGTGGGTTCTCGGGGTAGATGGTACAATTTAAGTCTTACATTTAAATGAGGCATATAAGGAAGGGCTGGGAACTAACATGGGGAACTGCTGCAGGATAGTGAGCACTGCATCACATGATTACAGCGCGCAAGTTGGCCGGGATCCCTGGCGCTGCAGTGGTCATAGCTGGGTTGACGCTGGAAAGACAGGGAAGCAGCTGCCTTCGCTGAGTGATGGGAGGGCGGCTCACCAGGTAGACCAGGAAGCAGGGGCCGGGGCGGTGCTCTGGCTGGGGGAGGGGAAATGGGAGGACAAATGAGGTAGCAGAAACTCAGATCACTATTAGTTTAGCATGCCTTTGCATTTCTCTCATTATCCAATCTACTTAGGAAAATAATAATAATCACATCTCAAATCAGTATAATTTGAAGAGTAATTGAGTAATGAAAATCCAGTTCAGAACCAAAGATATAGCCTCTTCAATCTCACTTGCTAGTTCCCAACTTAATTTTTAAAATTAAGACACCTCTAATGAAACTCAAAATTGTTCACAATGAATCCAAAATGCAGTGAGGGGAAGATCAGATGTTAAAAGAGAAAATGTGTTCCATTTCCAAAATGATCAGAGCATGCGTGCATGTTGGCGGTGGGGGCCGCGGCAGGGGGTGAACACAGTTCTTCTCTATATAAGGCCATCTAACTATAAATGGCATTGGTTGGACATGTGAGTCAATGAACTTGGAGGAAATGGGGATTGCCTAAAATAGCATTTGTGCTATAGACCTGAATTTAGCATTTGAGGGACCTGGCTTTGAATCCTGACTTTGAAAATCCTTCATAATAATACACACACACACACACACACACACACACACACGCTCATCACACTTAAACATATATGCACCTACACACACATACAGCTACATATTCATTTACACACATACATATATGTTGCTTGGCTTAGCCAAATGCTCGACTTGAAGCTTCTGTTTCTTCATCTGTAAGATCAGGAAGATACCACCTACCTCTCAAGAAGTGAATGAAATTACATGTAAGCCAGGTCTCTGCAGCTCTAACGGGGGTACGTGGATGTGAGGAGCATTACTACTATGATCCTGCTTTCTTTGTTTAAGTCAAGTCACCGTCTCTGAAAATTCTCCAAGCTCACCTTCTATTCTCTCAAGGGACAGTCAAACCACTAAGTGGACCTCTTAAGACAACAAAGAGGCTGACATGACACTGACACACAGAAATCACCAGGGCTGTATACTTAGTTTAACTAACACTGTTAATTAGAGACACTGTATTCATCAGGACTCTTGACTGTACGTAAGAAAAACCTAATTCAGGCTGGCTTAAGTATAAAGGAGAATTTATGAGCCCATCAAATCCAGCCACAGGTAGGGCAAGGAGAGAGCGGCCCCTGTCTGTGCGCCTCTGTGCTGGTGCCACTTCCTGTACCCCAGCGGATTCCACGTGCAGGGCTTGTAAGGTCAGCACACCTTGTGGAGCTCCCAGAGCCAGGCTGCGAAGCCCAGGGTGGAATTTTGGCCTGGACTGGGCCACGTGCCCATCCCTCCACCAGTTGCTAAGGCCAGGGGGTGCCTGTAAGAAGCTGGCACCTCCCATTTGGAATCTATGGGAAGCGGAGGGGTGGGAGGAGAAAGCTGTCCTGACAGGGATACTGGAACCCATACTGCCCATGTGAGCCACAGCAACGTGGGCCCATGACAGCTGCACAGTTTAAAAGTGAAAACTTCATAACTATTTCTTTTCCAGGCCATGCATGGCAAAGCACAGAGACAAAAGTCTCCCAGAGCCTGAGAAATACAATACACAAATGATCAGCGCAGAATCGACCTTTATACATATCACAGCCTTCTTGTTTCTTGTCACAACATCCTCACAAAATCCCTCAAAACGTGGGAAATGAATCTACAACTAGGACGTTGGGAGCATCTCTACTGGCAGACGTCATCAACACCAAGACCTGTGGTTCTAACTCCTCGCTGCAATGTGTGTCAAGCAGGATCAGATCATCCTGATCAAGCCCCATTAGACATCACAGTCTGCCGGTCGCGGTGGCTCACGCCTGTAATCCCAGCACTTTGGGAGGCTGAGGCAGGTGGATCACGAGGTCAAGAGATCGAGACCATCCTGGCCAACATGGTGAAATCCCATCTCTACTAAAAATACAAAAAATTAGGGGGGCGTGGTGGCGGGCGCCTGTAGTCCCAGCTACTCAGGAGGCTGAGGCAGGAGAATCACTTGAACCCTGGAGGCGGAGGTTGCAGTGAGCCGAGATTGTGCCAATCTCAAAAAAAAAAAAAAAAAAAAAAAAAACAAACCAAAAAACCACAAAATCACAGCCTAGGGAAAGAGGGGCCAACCAATGTGTGCTGTGGTGACCATGAGGTAGGCAGTTCAACACAATCCCTTCAACGACTTGGTAAAGTTCTGATTCACTGCAAGTATGGCTGGCTGTCTTGCAGTCTCCCTGTGGTCTCTGAAACTAGTCTTTGTAAATGTCTTAGTCTAGTTTGCATTCTTGAAACCAAGGGGTTAATTTGATCGGGTCTGCCTCTCCCACTTGCTTTTGGTCACTTGCTTTTTGTTATTTCTTTTTTCCTTTTTCCACCAAGCTGAGGCCTTGCCACTGAATGCTGGAATTTGACCTTCACTGGCTACTTTACAGATAACATTCATAGGTCACCACGGTGATGGTCTCAACAGCTATTTTTCAGGAACTAGGGCAAGCTCCTGTCCAGTTCAAACCAGTTAGGACCACTGCCCCTTCAACTGGGCCTGCGCAAGTGCCAGAGAGGTGGCCTTTTGACATTGGAGGGCCAAAAGCTCCACCCTCAGATCGCGCTAATGCCGCCATTTACTGAACATACTTCCTTTGAGATGCCATGGACCCCGACTATGCTTGTGCAGAATGAACCTGTTACTTCATTTTATCCCCATTGCCAATCACCTTTCCCCAAACGTTAGACCACCCCGCTTCCCTAACCCATAAATATCCCTAAGCCTTATCTTCAGGGAGGCGGATTTGAGAGCTGTTCTCCTGCCTCCTCACTTGGTACCTTTGTGAACAAATCTCTTCTCTTTTGGAAAACCCTCCATGTCACAGTGATTGATTTGCTGCACTAAGGCAGAACGGACCTGGAGCTGGCTGGAAGCATTCCGGCACAATCAGAGGGACAGATCACAAGCAATTCCAGCCCATCTCCAAGGAACTTTCTTTTTCTGTCACATTTCTGCAGGATCTTAGTCACTCAGAAGGGTCACGAAGAACAGCCAGTCAGGGCTCCTGTTCCACTCCACCCATGGCCATCCCGTGGGCATTTGCCTTGTGCATCAGGAGCTTCAGAGAGACGACTTCAACAGTCTGAAACATTCCTAAAGGTATCACTTCAGTTCAGCCGGAGAAAGATCTATGTTACTATTGCTTTTGCTGTTGTCTGTTGGGGGTGGAAGGTACTGAAGATCTTAGGAAATTGCAGGCCATCGCAGAAATGCTATCATAAGCATCATTAATTCTATTTATTGGATACCCAATCATCACCAGGCACTGTGCAGGTCTCTGTCCATATATTATCTTTTAATTCTCACAAAATCCCATGAAGAGAGTACTACTGTCTATTTGACTGACTGGAAAGGAAAGGCTCAAGCTCATTGGATGAGTTGTTGGAGGTCACTCGGCTGGTGGGTGGCAGAGGCTGGCCTTTGAACCTAAGGTTGGCCAGCTCCAAGGTCCATATACTTCTCTCCTAGTTATGCTGCCTCCTCTGGAGTGAAGTGTGGCAGTGGCACCTGCTCTTGGGGCACCTACCAAGTGCCAGGGATGCTATACAGACCATCATCAATCCTCACAGCAATCTTGCAAGAGGGAAACTTTTTCATTGTACAGTAGCTCAAAGAGGGCTATAAAACTTCCCCAAATCAGGCGGCAATTAGGAAGCAACGTGAGGAATGGACTCAAGTATGCCTGACTTAAAAGCTGGGGTCATTTACCCTATGCCTGTGTGTCATGACTTACAAAGGCCAACAGGGGACCTGGGCAGAAAGACGGGCAAAGGGATGGCAGGAGAGATTCATTCTGGAAGTTCACACCTGGCACTGGTAAAGGCCTGAGGGCAGGGGCCACATTCACTCATGCATGTGCACATACCTGCACACACACACGCACCCAGTCCCACGTCACGTGCACCGCAGCAGGTACTACCCAGAAACTCTGAGCCACACCTTCTGGTTGTCAAGGGAACCAAACAAGAACACAAACTTGGTCCCTTGTAGTTTATAGGTGGATGATTTTTAAGTCCATGTCTGAAACTGTCATGTGAACAGCTCACTCAGAATATATTCTAAAGTTATTCTTCCTCATTAAAATCTCTTGGCAATTGTATAAAAATATTTCTAGACTTCCATTTACAGTTCAACAGAATTTCAAGGGAAATGACTTTTTCAATTGTATTTTAAGACTGAGCACTTTGATAAAAGCAGGCTCTGCAGTGCAATGTGATCCAAGGTTGTTTAATCTTTATATTTCATAATCTAACTGATATAATTTAATAGACTAGAAAAACATTTTTAAATGCTCAAAAATTAAATAAGAGAAGATTCTCATACATGAATTATAATTGGTGTAAAATTACTTGTATCTACATCTGTCTATCTACTAATATAAAATTCACATAGACTAAAATAAAATATTCATTCTATTAAAGAATGGGTGGGTTCTTCTCATTGTGTTAATCTTTGAATGACTCATTTCAGGATTTCCTTTTTTCTGTATCTAGGTTTTTAAAATCATAAAGTGAACTATGCAGGAACCTGGAGGGAAAATGAAGCACCTTAATTACTTAAAGAAGACAAAGTTTTCATTTCCATCTTTTTGTCTTATTGTGAATTACTTATAACAGGATTCTCCCTCAGCCCTAGTCTGCAAAACACTGTAGAACATCCAAATATCTAAAGCAGAAAACTGTTTAGAAATATTTATGCCGTTTTGAAGTAAAGCCTGGTGTGAGTCCAGGTGTCTGCAGCTTTGAGCAGAACAATTGCTTCAGGCCTTGTTTTTCCCATCTACAAAATGGGAGTAACCATATCGAATGCATAAGGCTAGTATAAAGAAATAATGCAGGCTGGACGCAGTGGCTCACGCCTGCAATCCCAACACTTTGGGAGGCTGAAGAGAGTGGATTACCTGAGGTCAGGAGTTCGAGACCAACCTGACCAACATGGTGAAACCCCATCTCTACTAAAAATACAAAAAAATTACCGGGGTGTGGTGGTTGGCGCCTGTAATCCCAGCTACTTTGGGAGGCTGAGGCAGGAGAATCGCTTGAACCCAGGAGGTGGAGGTTGCAGTGAGCCTAGATTGCGCCACTACACACCAGCCTGGGTGACAAGAGCGAAACTCTGTTCAAAAAAAAAAAAAAAGAAGTGATGGCTGCACAATGCTGCGACTACTAAATGCCACTGAACTGTATACTGTAAAATCATTGATTTTATGTTATATGAGTTTCACTTCAATTTAAAAAACTAATAGGCATTACATGTGGATGGTAAAATTATGAGTAATTTTATCTTTAGATTGTCTATTTTCTATAACAAAGACATATTATTTTGGTAATAAAAGCAATTGATGTTATTTGGGGTGGGCGGGGGGGGACTGACATTAGAAACAAAAATTAAGCCTGGCGTGGTGGCTCACGCCTGCAATCCCAACAGTTTGGGAGGCCGAGGCGGGCAGATCACCTGAGGTCAGGAGTTTGAGACCAGCCTGGCCAACACGGTGAAAACTCTGTCTCTACTAAAAATGCAAAAAGTAGCTGAGCATGGTGGTTCACGCCCACCTGAGTAGTCCCAGCTACTCAGGAGGCTGAGGCAGGAGAATCACTTGAATCTGGGAGGCAGAAGTTGCAGTGAGCCGAGATCACATCACTGCACCCCAGCCTGGGCAACAGTGCAAGACTCTGTCTCAAAAAATAAAAAAATAAAATAAAATAATCCTAATCTGAGGAGAGAGAAAGAGGCATGCTAATACAAAACCCCAGAGCCCTGAAATTTTTTGCTGAAATTGGCCTCCTATTCTTCTATGAGGGTGCTCCTGCCCCTTCCCTCTTTGTGAAACTCTATACCTTTCATTTCAGTGATTTCCTCAGTTTCGGACTGAGCCGCTGCTTCTTCATGGCCACTGCTGTTTGCTACTGCTTCTCTCATTGCTGTAAACCTAGCTCTTGAATATGAGTCAGCTCTCTGGACCTTTTCCTCTTTTCCATTCTATACCCTCCTGCAAAGATCATCTATGCCCATAACCTAGGCCCATAAGCTTCCTCCCCACCCTGACTCCCCTCTTCCAAAGTCCAGCCTCAGTTTCCACCTCCTACTGAACAGTTATCCTAAAACATGAGATTAAGCCCACACACACCCCGGCAGGGGCCTAGCCCGGAGGAAGCTCTTAATAAAGCCTCTCGATTTCCTGACTCCTCTGTTTCTGTTCACAAAACTGCCATTTTCTCAGTGTGCATCACTGGATTTTGGTTAAAATGGTTACTATAGACGGGTAGCGGGAAGAGCTGAAATTAAAGTCAGACAGGAAAACACAGGATATCTGACTGGTATTTTCCCAGATTCCACACCAGGCTGTAGCCACTGGGGAAGTAGGTGGGTAACTGAAGATTGGGCAAATTTGCCATCAAGAGATGGCAAAGATCAGAATCAACCAAAGCCTTTTTAAATTGCATTTCCTTGTGTTTTTAAAGTAACTTAAGACTGTGTTCTGCACGTTCTCAGTGACCACATAAAACCTTGAGAGATCACAGCTGCTGACCAGCAGCCCTGTAAATTCACCGCTGATTGTAAGCAAAAGCAGCTAGCTGACTCTATTACTGCAGTTACAGATATATCTTTACAAATAACTCAGTGCAGAACAATAAGACAAATGATGCCAAGGATAAAGGGCCCCTCCTTGAAACCAGAGGGCCTCTGCAGGCCCAAAGAGGACAGAAGGCAATTAGGACTTAGGGGCTGGGAGGAATGGAGAGAGGTTTTCTTGTTTGCCTTTTGTCATTGCTAATTTTTTTTTTTTAATGTGTATGCCTGAGGGTGAGAATCAGGAGATTTATGCATTAGGTGGATGCCCTCCTTTGCAAAATGGACAAAAGAGTCAGCTTGCGGAGCAGATTAGACAGAAGAGGCCAAAGAGCCCAGGGGCTTCAAGCTCCGACCAAATGGGAAAGCAATGAGTGGGCGAGGGTCAGGGCAAATCCAAACAAAACCTGGGATTCACTGGTCCTTCCAGAGAGGTAAGGGGTGCCAGGACTCCAGGCCAGAGGCTGTGGCCAGATGCAGAAGTCTGGTAGTGACATCCTGGTCGTATCAGAGGGTGACACGGAAAGTGGAAATCATGAGAAAGGCAGGTGTTTGGGAAAATGCTCCTTTGCTGAGTTTTGCAAGTTTTTCAGCTGGAATATACCTATGAGAATGAGTGATTGGAAACCTGAGGCATGAAACACTGAAGGCTAAAGCTGACTTCTTACGGAGCATTTGTGAGGTGTCAGGCCCCAGAGTGACTGTGACATTCACAGTTCTTTAATCTTTACCAAGATTACAAAGATCGCCAAGACCTTGGGCCTCAGGTTTGATTGTAAAATGGGGTTGTGAGAAACACATCTCGCAGCCCCATTTTACAGACAATCAAACCTGAGGCACAAGGTCAGAGAGTTGGTGCCTAGAGAGGGAGCGATTTGGCTTCAGTTTGATGTGGTGCTAAAGCCCGTGCTCTTTCACACAGCTATGTGTGCCCCTGCTGTGAATATACACTTGGAGAGTATCGAGTACAGCTTGGTACTTGTGAGCCGGGTGAACTTCTCAAAGAAGCAGTCCTATTTATGAGGAATTAAAAGTGTCTGAGATAAAGATATGTACGAATTCTCCTTCAGATTTATGCATACATCCAACAGGCTCTGGGCATCTTCAGCCTTTGCCCCATTCCGAGAACTGCCCTTACAGATGGGCAAGAGGAGTTTTAGCCAGGAAGGTGAAGAGCGCAAGGAAACCACATTCGGAGGATTTTAGCCCTATTTTCCTAAGAGTCACAGTTTTGTAAAATATTTTAGTAGCTAACCTTGACTGGGAATTTAGCATGAACTGACCTATGTGCTTGACTAGTGGGAATCCACCAAATCCTCGCCAGGGCTCCAGGAGACAAGCATTGCCATGACTCCCAAAGAGAAGTTAAGCCAGCTGCCCAAGAAGCCAACACAGGATTCACTTCCAGGTCGTCCAAACCTATAATAGATTGTATTGCCTCCCTAAGATCCACAGGACTTTGGAAAACCATCTTGTTTGGGGATGGGGATCTTCAGCCAGCCTGCCACCCACTCTGTCCTCTCCTTGCACCCACAGCTGGCTGAAGGTAACACTCTTTCTCCACTGAGCCAGAGCTAAGCATCAAAATCCATTCTGACCTATTTTTGGGGAAGTTGCTAGAGTGGAACAGAGCTGGTACTAGATAGGGAATCTTTGCCATCACTGAGGTCTGCTCCTTAATTTGCAAATGAAGCGCTAGGTATGCCATGTGGCTTGTCCAAGGTCACCAAGTTTACCAGGGGAAGGGTTGAGACCAGAACCCAGGTCCCTCAACTCATAAGCCAGTGTTCCCTCCACTATAACTTCCTCTTGAGCCTCTCATGGCATGAAAGACAACCAAGGTGAGGTATCTCATACATCTCAGTAGTAAAAGTTCGTAGTAGAGTTATGGGAAGGGGCAAGGGTTGTGGAGGGTGGGTGATCAACACTATTACTCCCAAGTAAGTTTGGACATGAAGCCAATCTAGAACATGGGAAACTGGTATTCCTCAAAGCAAGTCATCTAACAATCATGTCAACTTCATGCACATTTTACGGATTGCACGTGCATTGGTGCACATGGATGAACAGCATGCATCTCACAGCAGAAGACCTGGTTTCCTTTTTCCCTATTTAGGCTGTGGGGATGGGTAGGTGGGAGTCTAAGGCAACACAATCCTGCTCTGTGAGCTGAAAATGCCTTTAAGTCCTTCCATTACATTAGCTCGTCCAGTGTGAGTTGTCAGAAGTGAATGGATGGCCAGGCACCGTGGCTTATGCCTGTAATCCCAGCACTTTGGAAGGCCAACACGGGTGGATCACCTGAGGTCAAGAGTTCGAGACCAGCCTGGCCAACACAGTGAAACCCTGTCTCTACTAAAAATACATAAAAATTAGCCAAGTGTGGTAGTGGGTGCCTGTAATCCCAGCTACTTGGAAGGCTGAGGCAGAAGAATCACTTGAACCCGGGAGGCGGAGGTTGCAGTGAGCCAAGATCACACCACTGCACACCAGCCTGGGTGACAAGAGCGAGACTCCGTCTCAACAACAACAACAACAAAACCAACACAAGTGAAAGGAAATAAAATCTGATAATTTATTTTAATTCTACCACTACATCCTAGGGACACGGAGTTGATAATAATTAGTGGCCCAATACTAAAGTGATGGAGAAAAGGAAGAGGGAAGAATGACCAGAAGGGTGTAAGGGTGTCAAGTGAGTCACTGGAAAGGTTGGTAAAACCAGTGGCTTCATCTGTGCTGACGGTGGCTGGGCTTCATAGAGTGGGTAGGCCAAGCAGCCTTTTCCAAGAAGGGCTAGGACTTGTGGTCTGACCAAAGAACGGGCCGTGAGTGGTTGAGAGGGTGGGACCTGGACTTCCCCTGGGGATCTCCAGCCGAACCCAGGACTGGACACACAGAGATGTATCATGAAAAAATGCTTGCAGGTGGGGTGGGGAGGGTAGGCTCAGGGAATGCCTGCTTAGAGGAAGAGCTAGAAATAAAAGCAGGCCAGAATGGTCAGGCAGTAGCTCCTCTCTGAACAAAACTCCGTGGGGGGCTCCGAGGCCGACAGGGCCTACAAAGGCCAAGAGGGCAGAACTGGGAAATAAAATCAGCATGGCTTGTGGCAACTTTCAACAGAAGGCATGAAGCTACCAAGAGCAGAGGTGCTTATGTCGTTTTGGGATGAAACCATCAGAGACCAGATGAAGGGTCAGATCAGGGGTGAGGAATGTCTTTAATTATGAATCACTGACTCATTACAACAAATCATCCAAGGGTGATGCTTTAATAAAGTAACCTAATTTTAAGTATGATGGGTGAATGGAATATGGGGGAGGGGGACAGGGAGTTTGGAAATAGGAAAATGTAAAACAGACTTTATTCTCTTTGTTAACAAAATAAGAGAGATTAGTGAATGAATTAAATGAATAAAATAAAAACACATTTCAAACACATAGAGACCATAACATAGAGACGCACAGACACAAGAAGAAGGGACAGTGGGGACACCTGTCAGCTGGCCACGCCTGCAGGGCTCTGAATAAGCCACTCTTCTGTTCAGCCCGCCCTGGGTCCCCTCTGCACAATGAGCTTGTCCCCTTCTAATGCTCTGCTTGGTTTCCATTGTACAAGAACTGAAGTGCTCTCTAGCCTGCTGAAACTGTCTATAGCAGCCTAGATGGCATTTAAAATAAAGACTGTGAACTGATGAAATGACCAATTATGTTAAGTACCCATGCCTGGTGTAATCCAAACCAAATCTTACCCCATTATCCTCGAAACCCAGAGGTGATTCAGCAGCCCTTCTTGCCAGTGATTCTGAACCAAAATACAGACACTGCACCCGACGTCCAAGGAGGACCTTGAGAACAACCAGTTAATTCTTGCAATTGGTTTTGTGCTGGGAAAAATAAAGGTACTAAGTTTCCACTCTAAACCAAACAACGATTAGATCACGAAAACTGGTGCCCCGCTGTAACTATTAGGTCATTTTGATTTCAACTTCGTTTCAGGTTTTAACTTCCATTATTTCCTCTTCGGACATTGCATTACTCTTCCCGTCGCTATCCAAAGGTGTCTATGAAGTGCTCAGGTTCCGCGCTGTTGCTATGATCTCTGTGAAGCTAAGTTCTCTGGTTATTTCTTTCTTGCAATGACTTTTTTTTTTCTATTTCCACACA
The DNA here is from genome assembly GCF_003255815.1 of Theropithecus gelada. Classification (NCBI taxonomy): domain Eukaryota; kingdom Metazoa; phylum Chordata; class Mammalia; order Primates; family Cercopithecidae; genus Theropithecus; species Theropithecus gelada. The sequence goes on from NC_037675.1 coordinate 90,680,855, forward strand.
CCTATATCTATCTGCTTTTCTAAGGCCTTAAGTGTCAGTTCTCCCAAGAAGAGACAGCCCCTCTGCTCCCACCTTTCTGACAAAAATACGTCTCCCTCCTCTACACGACAGGGCACCCCCACTGTATTAGTCCATTTTCACACTGCTGATAAAGACATACCCGAGACTGGGTCATTTATAAAGAAAAAGGGGGTTAATGGACTCACAGCTCCACGTGGCTGGGGAGGCCTCACAATGATGGTGGACGACAAAAGATACATCTTACATGGCAACAGACAAGAGAGAATGAGAGCCAAGCAAAAGGGAAACCCGTTATAAAACCATCAGATCTCGTGAGAATTACTCACTACCACAAGAATAGTATCGGGGACACCGCTCCCATGATTCAGTGACCTCCCACCGGGTCCCTCCCACAACACGTGGGGATTATGGGAGCTACAATTCAAGACGAGATTTGGGTGGGGACACAGCCAAACCACATCCTACTTATTTTCCTATCCTGCATTATTGAGACCTGGGGAGACCACTCCATGAAGTAAGTGATCCCCCACACTGGTTCGATTCTGCCAGTCCTGCTAGTGATCCGTAACTTATGATCCATAACCCTGGCTGGCTTCTGCTGGCCAGTCACTGGTCCCACAGCACCCTAAAGAAAGATTCCCATGTCACCCCCACGTGACCAAACTGCACCTTCTCCCCCAGCACCGAGAATTGGCATCTTTGGGGACAAGCATCCTGGTTCTACTTGCCCTCAATTCCAATGCCTGTGGCTGGAACCTATTGACAGAGTTCCCTACTGATCTGATTATCTAGAAAACTTTCCTTCCACTTGCTATAGGGAAAAAGGAGGGATTTTTGAAATACAGAAAATAGAAAGTGAGAAATCAAATCATTTTTGAAAATAGAAAGTGAGAAATCAAAAACCTGAGAAAGTGGCATTAAACAGGCACATTTTCTTCTACTTGATTCTAACCCAAACCTTCCCCTGGCATGACCGGACAGTCCCTTCTTTAGGTACTCCTATCTTTATTCGCAAAACTCTTGCTTGTGGGCATTAGCAACTTTCCCATGGCCCAGAACCACCCACCAAAGGAACACAAAAATAGTAATTAGGAAGAACACCCATAGATTCTAAAAAAATACTATCCACAACAAAAGTGTCTCCAGAACTCTAGGGAATGAAGAAACGTCACAGAAAAAAAAAAATGAATGTTAACAAATCTCTGCCCACCCTCCCAAGCTCTCACCAAGATTCTTCTGATTTTCAAATGTACAAAATTTTAATGGGTTGCACTTAAGTGGATGTGGATTCAATAAGCATCTGAAATCTGTCCTAGTTTAATTCACAGTGCCTAGAGCAATTGGGGGAATCTGTAACCCTATCAGGAAAAGAAAATAAGTCAACACCCACAGGATAATCTCACACTGACATCTCTCAACTTCAGAAACCTTATCAATATTAATATTTCCCTCATGTTTTTGCCCCACATAAATGAACAAAAAGAACTTACCTAATGCCAAAGTGAATGAATAAAAATCATGAGAAAAGGCTCTAAGAAAACAAAATCTCTTTTCTCAAAATAATCCAAACCTGAATGATATTCATGTCACTGCTATAGTTCTAGAGGAAAAATGACGCACATAACTTTGAAACTCACTTGAAAAGAACCCAAAGGCTGATCCTAATCAGTTTCCACTTCTACTATCTGAAGAGAAAACAGAATAGATTTTTTAAAATTATGTGTTAATTTTTGAGAGTGGAGGGACTTCCTTTTGCTCTCTTAAACATTTAGGATATCTACGATGATTACTAAAATTAGGTTTAACCAAACTTGCCTGACTACACTTCACCTATACCAAGCAAAAATACAAAGAAATGCTTAAGTTTCCAATTTCACAGGCTATTAAAATGACAATATGCAATTGCGTGGCCTATAAACCGCACTAAAAATGTGATGACATCTCTCACAAGGGTTCGAGCTACTACGGAAACCTGAAGATACATGTCCCTCTTCTTAACCACACTTACCTTCTACTCCTTCACACATATGGCCGGCCTTCAGCCTGTACTTTTAAGGGAAAGAGGCTAAACAGCTCTCAACCAATCAATAGACACTAAAATCCCTCACCATAAGCCCAGTGTAGTTCAAACACTCTTAGCACAGCCAAACCCATCTGCATTTGGCCAGTGGGGCCTGTCTGACTCCTAGCCAATCAACAGAAGTAGGAGGGATAGAAAGCTCCAAAGCCCCTGGGAACCACCTAATTCCATTTTATTTACAGAACCGATATCCAAAATAGCGATAACCCCAAAGTAATTTCTAAAAGTATTAAAAATGAACCTCTTTGCTATTTTTTAAATTATTTATTCCTCCTTAACTTTGGCCATTTCAAAAGGAACTTAATGGCAAAAGTAGAGATGAAAGGTGGTTGGAATTCCGTGAGCACACCGGCTGGGGACTAGGACAAGGCAGCTGAGTTGGGCTGGACAACAGCAAGGGTGTCCCCTGTAGGTGACACTTGTGGGGACCAATGTAGGGTGACTGGACTCTGAACCTCAGAACGAACCACGGCCAACCTTCCAGGTACACGGAGATGTTGGGCAACAGCAAGCAATGCACGCACCTCCATCCTGATACAAGTGCCAGAATAGCCAAACCCTCCTTTTGCAGCTCAAGTTTTTGAAACATGTAAAGGGGTTTGCTTTTATCAGCCCAGTTTATACTCCTGTCACATTTTAATTACCACGTAATTCCAATGTCACCAAAGCAAGCCAAACACTTCCAGAATATGACCAGTGACAGCGGGCCAAAGCAGCAGTCCTTAGAGGCCTGGTTTCAGACTCATGATTCACAGCAACCAAGAGGCTTGAGTAGGAAGAAATAAAGGGAACTGGATAAAGAAACCCCACCCACAACAGTCACACTTCTCCAGAGAGCGGCCACTCCTAAACGGGACAGACTCTCCGGTTTGACACCAAGCACAAAGGAGTGATGAAAGGCAGGTGGGTGAGGGGGAGGGGGAGGGAGAGGAAGGGGTGTTGCTAGGGACCTACCTTGGAGAAGGGCTCCATTTCTCTTGAAGAAGGTACTGCCCGGCCAGATGGGTGGACCTGATGTGCTGAAAGAAAAGAGAAACTAGCATAAGGCCAAGTTCATCTCCACTCACACACCTGCAACCCCTCCCCACGCTTCCCTCAAAACATTTCCCCAAGCATGCATTACTGACACCCTTTGAAAATGCATCCTGGAAAACCATGAGGTCTGCTTTATTGTAAACAGGTTTCATATTTCACAGTGCAGAACCTACCTGTGTGAGCATTCTGTTTATCACCTTGACCCTGCTCACACCTGGGCACTGAAATCACTGACCGATACACAAAATGGCAAATTCACATGGTCTAATGGCACAGCATATAACTTAAGAATATTTGCTAACCTGTTCATAATTTCATGAATGTATGTGACAAAGAACTCCTAATCATGTTTTCTGAGACCAAGTGGGTTTTCCAACACTTCCTCGTGCCACCTGCCTGCTACAAATGCAAACTTGCCTTTCTCGGCATTTCTACCACTAAATCCTCAATATACGGAGATGACCTTAATCGACTTCCTCCTTCCCCCCTCTTCTCTTGTTTCGTATCCTGTTTTCAACTTCTTGGCTTAAAATGTTGCACTCCATACCCTATAAAACATTTTGCAGATATGTTACCACCCAGAGTGTGGTAACAGGAGAGACAATAGGAAAGATCAATATATCACGAAGACACTTACTGCATTTATAGATGAGCATTTTCACTGTTTTAAGACTGCCAGTAGAAAACTTTATAACCAAGCCAGTCTTAGTAACGTGTCCTTAGAGTGGAAAGTAGGTTATATTCTAAATCAAGGATTGGTTTAGATTAACGTTAGAGAGTACTTAGTCAAAAATGTTACTACATCCAGCCCAAGAGGCAGCATAAATTACTTTCACCAAAATAGTACATGACAAATTATATTGGTTAATGCATTATCAATCACCTTCAATATGAGAAAAGTAGGTTCGAGTAATACATTTCTAAGTTTGGCAGAAACACACACACACACACACACACACACACACACACACACACACACACACAGAGGAATCTGAAGGGCTCTACAGTGAATGTTCCACCAGTGAACCAGGATCTCTAGTTACCTAGGACAGCAGTACTGTTACCAAGCAGAAATGCCAACGACACATTCTGCCCACTGGAATTTCATTACCAGAGGTACAAATAGTACAGCAGGTATAGGGACACATTACATGATTGAGGAGGAATAGGAGGGAAGAAGAAATGAGCTACAGCACAAAAATGCTATCACACATCAAAATCATGTCAAACGTGCTAGAAAATACATACTATAAACCTTGATGTTAATGAACCTTTTGTTTTATTTTGTTTTGGATCCACTATACTAAAATTAAATGAGCATCATGCATCTCGGCCATGGTATTTCCAGCAGCCCTGATTCTCAGCCAGGCAGTTGTGACCACAGAGTGGCCAGGAGCTACACAGGGTAACAGCAGACCAGACTGGAGTCTCAGGATGATGATACCAGCCGATTGCTCTTCCACTGGATTCCGATCTCACTGTTTCAGGGCACTTAAGGCTCAAAGTTGCATGAAGAATAATGTGCATTAAAACACTTAAGATTATCTTTTAACAATCCCAGCAAGCTCTCAGGATTTTACCATCTTATTTTTATAACAAAGCAGGGAACAGCAAGCTGGCTGTTGCCAAGACGGAATCACCTGATTTATAAAGATATTTTAAAACTGAGGACTTCATTATAGCAGAGTTGGTGTTTCTAGAGAATTCAATAATTGAGTATTACTGCAGGAGCCTGAATATCCAGCTTACTTCCATCTAAATCTCTTCTTTATCCTGACCTTGATTTGGCTGAAAACTGAGCAGACATCAGGCATGGAGCAGTATGGGGAATGAAGGTCGGATAAATCCAGTGGTTTAGATAAGGAAAATTCTCTGTATGATAGAAATCTACCTAAAGATTCTTACAACATCCTTTTAATGTACTTAAATCACTGACAGTTCTATGGTCAATCTGTGGTGCTGTGGAACTTATCTGTACTCTAGTAGTGGAGAGAGACTTCGACTGCTGACCACCTTCTCTTTCCTGGCCCCTGTTGTAATTGATGAATTCACACATGGTCTCTTTCCAGCTCAGGGTAAGTCAGCTCCTGCCATGCTAAATGCCAAGTTTTCAAGCTCCTTGGCCCATATCTACACACTTCTTTTGGGTGGTTCCTCAAAATGACATCTTCTAACTGTGAGAAGAGCCAAGGATTTATTAAGCCCCTGTTGAGAATTGTGCTTGGTGTTGAGAAAGACTTGAGGGGAAAATTTAAAACCCTATTTTATGATCTCTAAGAACCTGATGTCATACTTACCTGGCTCCAGACTCCTCTGACTGTATCTAATGAGACCAGTGATGCCTATAGACAGACTCAAGTTTACATCTCCAGTGGCTGCAGGTTGGGAGGGCAACAAGCTTGATTTTTTTCCCCCTCCATCTGGAGATGTCCCTGGATAATTGGCCCTTAAAGCTTAAAGTTGGTTAAAACCACACATGGTACATGAAATTACTTAGAAATGTCTATTAACCGCAATAATTCAGAGACAAAACCAGTGATAGAAGTCTTTGTGGGAGGAGTTGCAAACCACCCATTCTCAGGCAGCTCAAGAGCGGGGAGGGTGGGAGTGGTAAGTGCAGGGGAAGAATGGGGTGCTCTCCATACCCAGCCATGTAAATATCACTGCCACGAGAAATGACCATGGCGGCCCCTTCATAACCCTGAGTGGGTTTTAATCACCTTAAAATGGTGTTTGCATTGCTTGACGATAGGATCAAGTTACCATTTACTGAGCATAGTAATCAACCCCTTTCCGTGGAATCCTCTAATTCTGCAGGGTGAGCAGGGCAGAAATCACCTTCCTGGTTTTGGGTTTTTTTTTTGACAGAGTCACGCTCTGTCACCCAGGCTGGAGTGCAGTGGTGCGATCTCGGCTCACTGCAACCTCCGCCTCCCAGGTTCAAGCGATTCTCCTGCCTCAGCCTCCCGGGTAGCTGGGATTACAGGCACCTGCCAGCAAGCCCAGATAATTTTTGTATTGTTAGTAGAGGTGGGGTTTTGCCAACTGATTTCAATGGCCAGGCTGGTCTCAAACTGCTGACCTCAAGTGATCTGCTCTCCTTGGCCTTCCAAAGTGCAGGGATTACAGGGGTGAGCCACCATGCGTGACTCATCCATTCTTTTTTTTTTTTTTTTTTTTTTAAATTGAGATGAGATCTTGCTCTGTTGTTGAGGGTGGTCTCAAACTCCTAGCCTCCAGTGATCCTCCTGCCTCATCCTCCCAAAGCACTGGTGGTGTGAGGTACCATACCTGTCCACCTTCCCAGTTCTATAGGGAGATAGACAGAGGTCCTGAGAGGCAAAAGGACTTGCCCAAGGCACGGTATGACAAGTTAGTCATGATCAACCCAAGAAGGACTAGGGCTTGCCCACTGTACCATAGAAACACACACAGCAACAGCTCCAATTTCATTTCTACTCTTCCAGCTTTCCTCTTCTGCTCTTCCAGCACTAAACTCTTAGTCATCCTTCCCCGTGGAAGAAGGCTGTGCATGGTATTTTGCTAGGACTCTCTCTAAGGCAAAGTCCCAGGCTAGAAAAAGCAATCAGGCTATCCATATGTGAAAGACACGCAGGCTCCTAATAGCAGAAACAATACAACGCCAGTGCCACAAATGTCTCATTTCAATAACACGCTAACAAAAATCCCATGACCTTCAGCAGTATAAGCCAGACCAACTTTGCAACAAAGAAAGCAGACCAGTAGGTTAAGAGGACCTTGCCAGCCAGCAAGGTGGAGTGCGACCTGGCATTTGAGAACATTGATCCGGCTGACCGTCAAGAGCAGCGCTGAGCCTGCAAATCCCAAGAGGTGAGTGATACCATCCTGAACAGCATACCCGGCGGCTGCCAGAGACTCAGCCCTCAGTCATTCCCGGACCCCGCACTCTGAGCTACGCTACCTCCAGCTCCCAAAGGGATACCCTGAGTCAACAGGTCGGACAGCCCGAGGGTGGCTCTTAGCAAGATGACGTGATCCATCATGTGTTCTCTCTACACCCAGGAACCTTAACCATTGTGAGAACCAGCTGGATGATAAACAGAGACCCCGGGAGGCTCCATCAAGACCCACACCTGTATTCACCAGCTGAACTTTCTGTGGCTCTCAACGAGAAATAAATTAAGAAAAGGACTGTTTTCTAAGATCTCGCCTGTCAAATGTGAACTAGGACCTCTAAAAGAGAGAAGAGAGCCAGGCGTCACTGGCTCACGCCTATAATCCCAGCACTTTGGGAGGCCAAGGTAGGCAGATCACGAGGTCAGGAGTTCGAGACCAGCCTGACCAACATGGTGAAACTCCATCTCTACTAAAAACACAAAAATTAGCCAGGCGTGGTGGCGCATGCCTGTAATCCCAGCTCCTCAGGAGGCTAAGGTAGGAGAATTGCTTGAACCCAGAAGGCGGAGGTTGCAATAAGCCAAGATCGCACCACTACACTCCAGCCTGGGTGACAGAGCGAGACTCCGTCTCAAAACAAAAAACAAAGAGAGAGAAAAGGATGCTATAACACGGATGAACCTTGAAAGCAAGCTAAGTGAAATAAGTCAGAATAAATAAACAAATACTGTCTGATTCCACATAGAAGAGGTATCTAGAGTAGTCAAATTCACAGACACAGAAAATGGAATGGCGGTTGCTAGAGACTCGGGGAAGGAGGAGTAAGGAGTTTAATTGGTACAGAGGTTCAGTTTTACAAGATGAAAAGAGTTCCGGAGGTTGGTTGTACAACGATGTAAATGCACTTAACATTACAGAATGCACACTTATAAAATAGTCAAGATGGTAAATTATATGTATTCTACCACAATTTTTTTTGTTTTTCTTTTTGCAGTGGGGTCTTGCTCTGTCACACAGGCTGGAGTGTAGCAGCAAAATCTCGGTTCACTGCAGCCTCCACCTCCTGGACTCAAACGATCCTCCTGCCTCAGCCCCCAGAGTAGTTGGGACTACAGGGGCACACCACTATGCCTGGCTAAGTTGTTGTTTTTTTTTTTTTCCAGGACAGGATCTCACTATGTTGCCCAGGCTGGTCCCAAACACCTGGGCTCAAGTGATCTGTGTACTTCAACCTAAAACATTTTTGTTAATGTATAAAGAGATGAGTAGGGAGGGGAGGAGGGAGAGGAGTAGGGAGGGAAGAAGGAAAGGGGAGGAGGAAGAAAGAATGGAGAGATAGAGATGGTAAGAAGGACTCTGAAAAAGTGAATGAAAGCCTAAAGTGTGTGGGGTGGGAAGAAAGGAAGAATATCTGAATGCCCCCTGTGGTCAGCTCTCTGCCAGAATGGTCCACAGCACACTAAAAAGCAGAAAGCCCAAACCAACAGGGATGGGGTGGGGGGAGAAAATGGGTGTAGCAAGACCAGCCCATCCTGATTTAGCACCCCTGGAGGCCAGAGCTTACCCACTACTCTTAAGTAACTGAGCACAGAGTCCCATCATACTCTTAGCGCTGGAGATGGACTGTGATGGCAATCCCTTCAGATGGGTGGCATCTACCAGCAGACTGCGTTTCCCCAGGAATAAAACAGTCAAGGTAGTTGTAACAAAGGGAGAATCACCCCCCAAAAAATCCTTGAAATTCCATTGTTTTGCCTTATAACTGGGGATTAATCACCAGGAAATAACAGAAAACCAAATGTGACCTACGCCACACTGTAACGGGCTCTTTGGGTGAAGGATGTCAGTCGCTGGCGTTTGGAACCCAGGAATCAGAGCAGGCTGGACAGAGACGTGTGTGGGAAGCTTCACAAAATACCACTCACTGTTCGAGAAGCATCACTAAGAGCACAGATGAAAGTTCAGATTCTCGGGGACACTCTCGACACTTCTAACCTTCCAAATAAGCTTGAGTGTCCCGGCAATTAAAAGGGATCTCTGTGCCACAGGGTCTAATCCAGGGTGAAGTGGAGAGAGCGCGGGATTTGGACTCAGGAAATTTGTTTAAAACACAGACTGAAAGTCTTTTAACTCGTCAAAGTCTCAATTCCATGCCTGCAAGCCGGGACAAATGATAGCATCTAGTGTGTGAGAATAAAATGAGATGGTGGGTATGAAAAAAATGCTTTCTAGACTGCAAAAATCCCAGAGGTGGTTTTTCTTTTTGTTGTTTTTGGTTTTGAGACATAGTCTTGCTCTGTCTTTCAGGCTGGAGTGCAGTGATGTGATCTGGGCTCACTTCAACCTCTGCCTCCCAGGTTCAAGCAATTCTCCTGCCTTAGCCTCCCGAGTAGCTGAGATTACAGACACGCATCACCATGCCTGGCTACTTTTTGTGTTTTTAGTAGAGACATGGTTTCGCCATTGGCCAGGCTGGTCTTGAACTCCTGACCTCAAGTGATCCATCTGCCTTGGCCTCCCAAAGTGCTGGGATTGCAGGTGTGAGCCACCATGCCTGGCCCCAGTGGTAGTCTTGATTGCAAGCAAACCCCAGTTCAGAGTTAACTGACACACTCAAGGCCACACAGCAACATTGTGGCCGTTGTCAGCTGGGCACCAGCACTTCCTACTAGACATCCTTAACTCTCCCAACTTGGCCCTTTTTTTCCATTCCTGTGATAGATGAGGTAACTGTACTTTTCTCTTCCTCTTTTCTTTAAGGATTCTTTGAGATGTTCTAATTGCAAATGTTTCTCAGTATAAAGTAGCAACAGTTACTAAATATCCAAGAAGCAGCTTCACAGATATCACTTACTCTAAAGAATGCTAAAAAAAAAAAAAAAAAAAAAACTCTGTTAGCTCACCCCTGTCATCTCAGCACTTTTGGAGGTCCAGGCAGGAGGATCACTTGAGCCCAGGAGTTGGAGACCAGCCTGGGAAACATTAAAAATATAACATTTTTTTATTCTACAAAAAATAAACAAAATTAGCCCAGTGTGGTGCCATGTGCCTGTGGTCTCAGCTACTCAGGAGGCTGAGGTGGGTGGATCGCTTGAGCCCAGGAGTTCCAGAGCTGCAGTGAGCCTTAATCGCACCATTGCACTCCAGCCTGGGCAACAGAGCAAGACCCTATCTCAAGGAAAAAAAAAAAAAGCTCCATGCAGAATTCTGCAAAGATCCAAAGAGACAGAAAGAGACCAGGTAGAAACCTACCAAGAGTGGCCCATTTCAGAGGCTGACAGTTACTGAGAAGGCATGACTGAAGTGATCAGACCACAACCAGCTAGGCCCACAAACACGATAACTGAGAGTGTGGCAAGATTCCTCGGAGGGCAATATACCAATCATGGTAAGAAATGGAATTGCTCTGTAAACTTAGCCAAATGTTGAACCTGGAGACTCAACTGATTTCAAAGTTATCAGCCTGAACATAGTTATTATGTGCCCAATACCACCAGGACCCATGAGAATCTGACAGGTGGCAGCTGCTCTGGCACCAGATCTATTGTGCTTATTTTATTTTACTTTTAAACAATTAGAATTTTACTTTATTTCAGAATAAGTTTACAGTTGAAAAATGATGTTTACTATCAACATTATATGAACAAAACTTTTATAGCAAAACCTTGGTATGTGAGCATTAATAATCCAAATACTACACCGATAAAGAAGATATTTTAAAAATGGAAAAGACATACTCCAAAGGCTATAATAGGCAACATATAGGTACATATATACTTGTACTGGGTCCATAAGCATTATATTATAATTCATTAAATGTGATCCAAGAAGTTGCAGATTTTTCAACACTACGTACTGAAAAGATACAAAGGACTATCATAACTTCTCTTAACATTGAAAAACACATGGGGCCGGGTGCGGTGGCTCACGCCTGTAATCCCAGTTGGGAGGCGCAAGTGGGCGGATCACTTGAGGCCAGGAGTTTGAGAACAGCCTGACCAACATGGCGAAACCCTGTCTGTACTAAAAATACAAAAATTAGTTGGTCATGGTGGTGTGTGCCTATAACCCTAGCTACTCAGGAGGCTGAGGCACGAGAATCGCTTGAACCCAGGAGGCAGAGGTTGCAGTGAGACGAGATCATGCCACTGTACTCCAGCCTGGGTGACAGAGCGAAATTCCATCTCAAAAAAAAAAAAAAAAAAAAAAGGAAAGGAAAGGAAAGGAAAAGGGAAAGGGAAAGTAAAGGAAAGGAAAAGCATGTACTATCAAGACTACAAAATCAGAGCAGAAAGCCAAACTAACAAATAATTCCTTAGGCTTTAGGAGAAGTAACACATCTATGGCTTTTCTCATGTTCATTTTTGTGACTGGTTAGCAAGTCTGGCAGGCAGAAAATAAAAAATTAGACTATAATAAAACATTAAAGACACCATTTAGAAGGCATCTGATATTTAACATGCTCAAAATTGGAAAACAGACACTGAGCTTGATTTTTGGGCAACATTGCGAGGTATTACATAGCAAAAACATTGTTTCTTCCCATCAATCTGTTGACATAAAAATCTGTTATGTAGAGAAGTTTTCAAATGACACAATAGAAAAACATGTAAGATGAAGAATTAGAATTTATACTTTTGGTTTTTAGTAACTATAAAGAATATAGGTCTTTCAAGGACCAAGAAACTGAATTTGGTCCTTACTATGGAATGTTCTTACATGTTTTAAAAGCGTGGGCTGAAATACGTACTCCTGCTGACAGCATATCCACACTGCCAAAGGTGAACATGTGGTCATAATAAGAAAAAAATCGTACATTTCTCAGGGCACACTACTACTACTACATCATATTGAAATTGTCTAGAAGATAAACATGTACATCTTTTTTTCAACAAGCAATTAAACATACATGGAAAACTGATTCGTGTAGTATTTTTACCTATCAGTTACTATGTTCATAATATGAGGTGAACAGACTTCTTCTTTTCCTCTTTAAATCCATAATGTTCACAAGTCACCATGTGGAACTAAAATCACATGCGCAAAGGCAAATCGTGAAGAAACGTTAAGTATTTCCAAATGCCCACGACGGCGTACCACAAACGATGCTGTGTCTATAGCACGGAGTTGTTAGAGGCCAAAACTACAGCGGTAGGTGCTACTGCAACTTCCAGCTCTTCACTGCTGCTTGTTTGATGGAGGGACTCAGGTGAGCGGGGTGGGTCTCTCGGGAGGTTAGCCCATCATTTCTGCAGGTTCACTGACCAACTTGGATCCATCCCATGCTGTCTAACTGCTCAGGGACAGGAAATTCTCTGTCATTACCACCCTGACGAATAAGTATATTCATTTTGGATGATGTGATGCTCACAATCTCACAGTCTGACACATCTTCCCCGAGTTAGGTATGTATGGCAACCTTCAGTCTTATTAGTGGAAATTGCTGGTACTCTCCCCATTACCTGGATTTGAATGTCCTTGGAGTTGGTCGATTCCACAATGCCCATCACACTATCAAACACCCGACCAAACTTCTTACGGTTATCCACTGGAGTGGAGTTTACTTTCCCTTTCATCGGGAGAGTTGATTTTTCACATTTGAAAATGTAAGCCGCATGTTTCAGCTCAGTCTCTGAAATCACAAGGTCATTCCTGTCTTCTTGGTACTCTGCTCTCCATTTACTTCCTTCCAACTTGAACACGGGTGCATGTGTCTGGGAAGGATGAGGTTTGGGAGATGTGGGACTTGGAGTGTGGCTTCTGGGGAGAGATGCAGTTTGCCCTCCGTGAGCCTGCAGGCTGGGATTCTTGTATAGACCTTCTGGTCATCTGTGACGTGCCAGAGCCCTGGTTCTGCCAGGTTAGGCTTCTCCTTGGTTAAGCCGGGCAAATAAAGCTGAGCATGAAGGAGAGGACTTTTCTTTTGTGTCTTCATTCTCAAAAAGTGGAGGGGCCCTGGAGGAGGTGGAGGAGGAGGATGTGGAGAAAGGTCAGGCCCTCAGGAGAGAACAGAAAGCGCTGATGTGGGCGCTGCAGGACCCGTTCTGCTCCACAAGAGGCCCGTGGTGTGGTGCTCCTTGATGCATGCTTGAAACTCACTCCAAATGTTCACATGACCTCACCCAATCCACACCCTGTAAATCGTGTGTTTGTAGCCCTTTAAGACTGTTAGTGGAAAAGGTGGCAGCATCACACATCTCACTGACGTAAGGACCGGATTTGGGGGACACAGTTATGCAGTCAAGGGCAGGGAGGCTTTTGCTGACAGCCGAGAGATGACTAAACATGTTACTCCCTCGGTTTCTCTCTCGGAAGGTGTGGACTTCTGAATCTTTTCTGTTATGGGTTTCAGAAATGCAGCCATGCCTTCTCTTGGGGCTGTTGGTCTTGAGATGCCATCAGAAGGAAAGCCCCGTAACACCCTTTCTGCACGAGTCTCCATGTCACCAGCAAGGATCCTACTGTTCTTTAAAAACTCGGCCACCATGCTGTTCCTCAACTTATCAAAGGCTTCCACAGAGGGTGCCACACCTCCACTGACACTCTTCCTACCCCACCATGCCCAGGGGGCCTGTGGAACTCTGTAGACAACAACTCCAGGTGGCTGACAGCCCACTCCAGCCTTTCCAGCAGTCCCTGCAAGTCTGCCATTCTGCTTTGCTGCCCTTGGGTCCTGTGCTCGGCAATGCAGATCTGTCGCTGGCCACTCGTGCCCTCTTCCCGTGGCCCTTACTGCGTTGTTTTAAATATACTGAAGTTTCATCACATTCCCCAAAGCCTGCCATGAAGTTGGGACTTCATTCCTTGAACACTGTTTGCGAACTGCTATTGACCTGCAGCAGGATTTCTTAACCTTAGCATTACTGACATTCTGGATTGGATAATTCTTGTCCTGGGGACGCTACACTGTGGATGGTAAGACGCTCAGCAGTCTTCCTGGACTCCCACACTAGACACCAGTGACACCACCTCATCAGATGTGACAACCAAAAATGTCTCCAGTTATTGCCACGTGTCCACTGGGGGATAAAACTGCTCCCAAATGAGAACCCAGGAACACTGGCCTCAATTTCTCCACTCATCAAGTCCCAAACCTCCCTCTCCACCTTTCGGCAGGCACTGCCACCTCCTCTTTTCTAAACCAAGGACATGCCCTTCCTTCCACCTCCGTTTGCTGGCTCCATTATTTCTGCCTGCGTGTGCATCTTCTTACTTGCCAAAGTAACATCTCTATTACCTTTCATTTCCTCTGGTATCTTTCCTCCCTCCACTACCCCTTGTCTCTACTCACCTCCCCCTTCCCAGGACTGATGAGTTCTTATCTTAACCATTGCCACACATAAACTGGTGCCCTAGTCCTCCTTTTGGATTTCATTATTCTTTCCTGCACTCACAAATCCCAAGAGCTGGGACCGACAGCCCAGCCTCCACTCCCTCATGTCACCACCACAATCCTCTTCCTGCCAGGGGTCACCTGGGTCCCCCAATTCCCCAGGTGTTATGGTTTGCATGTGTCCCTCCAAAATTCATGTGTTGCCAATGTAACAGTGTTAAGAGGTAGGGCCTTTAAAAGGTGATTAGGCCAGGAGGGCTCCTTCCTCATGGATGGGATTAGATGCCCATATAAAGAGGCTTAAAGGAGGGAGTCACCCCCCTTTGCTGCCTTCTGCCATGTGAAGACACAGTGCTCCTCTCCTCTGGAGGGTACAGCATTCAAGGCCCCATCTTGCAAGCAGCACTCACCAGACAATGAACCTACTGCAGCCTTGATCTTAGACTTTCCAGCCTCCATCATTGCGAGAGACACATTTCTATTGTTTGTAAATTACCCAGTTTGTGACAGCAGCACAAACAGACTAAGACTAGGGGTCACTGCCCTTGATGTCCCTCCAGCCTCTCTCCCCTCTGCACCACATGACCTCCCGTGTGCACTCACATAAAGAGGCCTCTTTCTGGGTTATATATTTTTGACAATATCTCTCAAAAGTCCTTTCCACCATTAGCTACAGAACACCCTCCTAGTCCGGGTTCCGCTCCTCCCACTCTTCTTTCTGGACAGTTGGCTAGCTCTCTTTCCAGGCTCGGCCCCACCATCAGAGCGTTCCTAGAGTTCTAGCCCTCTCCTCTTTTTCTTCTCATGCTCTTTTCCTAGGAGAGTTCGTGGAAAGGTTGGGTTTGCCACTTCCCCACCACCGGCTAATTTCGTTTCCAGATGCTGGAGGGTATCTCCAGCGGGCGCTGCACAGAGCAGCTTTCAGCTGCCCCGTATCTGCTCAAACCAGAAGGCAGCTTCCCCGCTCTGCCTTGCTTGCCAGCTCCCAGGGCACGCTCTCCATGCTGCCCAGGATTTATCAGTGTCTGTATTCGTTTGCTGGGGTTGCCATAACCAAGTGCCACAGACTGGGGGGTTTAAGCAACAGAAATTACTCCTCTCACAGTCCTGGAGGGCAGAATTCCAAGACCAAGGGGTCACAGGGCTGGTTCCTTCAGAGGGCTATGAGGGAGAATCTGTTCCTGGCCTCCCTCGCAGCTGCTGGTTTTGCTGGTGTTCTCTGGCTTGCAGGAGCATCGCCCTGCCTTCATCTTTACACGGCATTCCCTGTGTGTGCAGCTGTCTTCAAATTCCCCCCTTTTCTAAGGACATCATCACGTTGAGTCGGGGGTCCACCCCGCTCCAGTGTGACCTCATCTTAACTAATGACATCCTGCAAGGACCTTATTGGAAATACGGGCACATTGGAAGGAAGGGCACATTCTGAGGAACTGGCAGTTAGGACGTCAACATATGAATGGGGTGGGGGAAAGCACAATTTGCCCCAGACAGTGGCTATCTCCCTTCCACACGCGGTCTCGCAGTCTCTCCGGGCTACACCGAGACACCTGTGGCTGTCTTTTCCTGCATCCCTAATACCTACTGCAGTGCTTGGAACCTGGCGGGCACAAATGTCTGTTGAGGGAAGTAAAGTTTATCCTTTAATTCAGCATTCCTCAAAGAACAAAAACAAGAAAAAAACCGACCCAGCCTTTGGTAATCATCTGGCAAATGCTCTAGTTCAAAATTCTGGAGGCTCTGACACCTTCCCCTCAGCTACGTCCTTGCCTCCAGTCCCCGTTGGGGCCCACGCGTTCTTCCCAAGGGCTCCTGCACTTTCCTTTCCTTTCTGCTTCTACTCCCAGGACTGGGGTCAGCTCAAGTTAAGAGGCCCTCTCCTGAATCCTAACAGGCCTCCCTGCCTCCGGCCTCCCTCCCCACAGCAGGCGGCCCTGCCTGACACCTCAGCAGCCTTCTCAAAGCACAGCATCTTCAGGTGCAGTCCCCAGGGTCTGCCAACTTGGAGAGGTGTCCAGAGTGCCATCGCGGGTGGGGGACTGGTATCAATGTCAACAAAGCCTTTCATTTTTTATGTGTCTCATACACCGAGTTTCCACGAGCGTCTGCATTCGAAGAGTTTGGTGGCTACAGAAATGTGAATGTGCCAGAGGCATCTGAACCACAGCAACTCCATCACGAATAGGGGCTGGGTAAAATGAGGCTGAGACCTGCTGGGCCGCATTCTGATGGTGAAGGCATTCTGAGTCACAGGATGAGACAAGAGGTCGGCACAAGATGCAGGCCATAAAGACCTTGCTGATAAAACAGGTTGCATTAAAGCCAGCTGAAACCCACCGAACCAAGATGGCAATGAAAGTGACCTCTGGTCGTCCTCACTGCGACACTCCCACAGCGCCATGACAGTTTACAAATGCCATGGCAACGTCAGGAAGTTACCCTATATGGTCTAGAAAGGGGAGGCATGAATAATCCACCCCTTGTTCAGCATATCATCAAGAAATAACCATAAAAACAGGCAGCCAGCAGCCCTCAAGACTGCTCTGTATATGAAGTAGCCATCATTTTGTTCCTTTACTTTATTAACGAAGTTGCTTACACTTTACTCTATGGAATTGCCTTGAATTCTTTCTTGTGTGAGATCCAAGAATCCTCTCTTGGAGTCAGGATCGGGACGCCTTTCCTGTAACAAATGCTTACAGGGCAGGGTGAGAGCCGATTGGTACCGGTGCCCCTCAGAAGCCCTCCTGTTCCTTCCCAGCATGTCCCTCCTGCCCTCAATATGCCACCTGGCACAGGTCTCCAGAACACCCGCGCCCCAGAGGCTTCTCGGGCCCATGCAAACCCAGTCTCTCCCTCTGCTGCCTGAAATGCCCTAGACCCGTGTTCTCGTCACCTGTCACAGCTTATTCATCCTTTGAAGTTCAACTCGAATCCCAGGTACCCAGGACACCTTATCTGGTCACTCTCACCCTGCAACCTCTCCCTCCTCTGAATCCTTCTGGCAGATACCTTCTGTGCAGCTCATCTGGGAATTAATTGCACTCTGCAGTGTCTTCCCATTCTAATGCTTTATACCTTTAACCCACAGGTATGTGTGTCTCACCTTACCATGGCAGACGTCACGTGAGCAGAGGCTACCACTGACTCCTCTCTTAGAACTTGGCCAAGTTCACAACACGTGGAGGATGGCTGTCATTATCCTAAGTGATTCTGAAAAACAGTGGGAATGCTACCTGCACCTCCCACATAGAATGATCTCAAACACTAGATTTTTTTTTTTCTTTTTTTTTTTTTTTTTCTGAGGCAGGGTCTCACTCTGTTACCCCAGGCTGGAGTGCAATGGCACAATCACAGCTTACTGCAGCCTCAACCTCCCAGGCTCAGGCAATCTTCCCACCTCAGTCTCCTGAGTAGCTGGGACTACAGATGCATGCCACCATGCCTGGCTAATTTTTGCTTTTTTTTTTTTTTTTGGAGAGACAGGGTCTGGCTATGTTGCCCAGGCTTGTCTTGAACTCCTAGGCTCAAGAGTTCCTCCTGCCTCAGCCTCCCAAAATACTGGGATTACAGAAATGAGCCACCATGCCCGGCCAAGATTTTTAAAACATCTCTTATACACAATTAAGTCTCTCACAAAGAAACTAGCCTATAGTAACACATCTTCTTCTACTATCATCATCTCAAATAAAAACTCAAAAATCTTTAAAAATGGAAAGAAAATTATAAATCTCATCATTAATAGTAAGTAATAGATAAGGTCATTTGGATTCCTCTTTTCTGAGATTTCTTGATTCCTTAGGAACAGATAAATAACTAGATGAATACATGTATATTTTTTATAATATGGGATGCAAGTTCGAGTACATACTGAAAAAATTCTGCTTAAAACCATGGCTACAATTTTCGATGCATACAGCTTATGATACATCTCATGAACAGATGCAAAGGTGTTTATCATTATCTTTGTGCTACACAGTTTCTAATTTTACATATGAAAACCAAGGCATCATTCAGTATAAAGTACATTATTTGCATGATATATTTGCATTTGTAAAACACCCACATTTACTTTTACTGCTTAATAGGCTCTGATTTAAATGGGCCACTCTATATAAATGGAGCACACGGGTTCTCCACTCAATGGTGTTGATAAGAAAACTACTCCTTTTAGATGCAAATGAGCCTACTAATCACAATTAGAATGGTGGAGTTGAGGGAGGCAGAGCAGCTGGGCCAGGAGCTCCCAGTCTAGTAGGGCCAGTTTGGTTCTAGCTTCATCTCTGAGGCAGCAGCTTGGGACTTCCCCAGAGGACATCTGCCCAGAGGCCCCAGGGACAAACTCAACATTTCTCAAAGAAGTCTCGCTCTGTCGCCTAGGCTGGAGTGTAATGGCACGATTTTGGCTCCCTGCAACCTCCACCTCCTGGGTTCAAACGATTCTCCTGCCTCAGCCTCCCAAGTAGCTGGGATTACAGGTGCCTGCCGCCATGCCCAGCTAATTTTTGTATTTTTTAGTAGAGACAGGGTTTTGCCATGTTGGTCAGACTGGTCTCCCAACCCCTGACCTCAGGTCATCCACCTGCCTCGGCCTCCCAAAGTGCTGGGATTATAGACGTGAGCCACCACACCCAGCCTAAACTCAACATTTCTAAAGGGGCTGGAGGAGAGGAGAAACAGCTTCAGAATTCCGGCCTGCTGTGCTAGTGTGGATGAGTCTATCCATGGCCTTTGTTATTCCAAACCTGTCCAAAGGGCCAGATATTAAGCAATACAATTCAAACATAAGTGGAGTCATAGGAAGGAGAATAGCATTTTCAAAACTAACAGAGGAAAGGCAAGTAAAAGGAAAAGCTAAGTAACTATATAAGACATTACCCAGACTAATGCCACAGAGGCAGCTCAAGAGACATCCCCTTAAAAGGGTGCAGCCATTGTGAAAAATAGTATGGTGGTTCCTAAAACAATTAAACATAGAATGCCATAAAATCTAACAGTTCCGATACTGGATATATACCCAAAAGAACGGAAAGCAGGGATTTAAGAGATACTTGTACACCCATGCTTATAGAAACATTATTCACATCTGGGTGCAGTGGCTCACGCCTATAATCCCAGCATTTTGGGAGGCTAAGGCAGGAGAATTGCTTGAGGCTAGGGGTTCGAGACCAGCCAGGGCTACCTAGAAAGACCCTGATTCTACAAAAAAAAAAAAATTTTTTTTTTAATCACCGGGTATGGTGGCACACACCTGCAGTCCCAGCTACTTGGGAACCTGAGGCAGGAGGATGGCTTGAGCCCAGGAGTTCAAGGTTACAGTGAGCTATAATCACACTACTGCACTCTGGCCTGGGTGACAGAGAGAGAACATGTCTCTAAAAGAACAAAACAACGAGAAGAAAAAAAGAAACATTATTCACAATAGCCAAGAGGAAGAATCAACCTAACTGTCCCTCAACGGATGCATGGATAGACAAAACGAGTGAATATTATTCAGCCTTTAAAAGGAAGGAGACACTCACATACGTCATAACATGAACCTTGGGAACATTATGGTAAATGCAATAAGCCAGTCACAAAAAAGACAAACACTGTATGATTCCACTTATATAAGGTATCTAGAGTCATTAAATTCATAGATAGAAAGAGAATGGTGGTTGCCAGGAACTAGGTGGAGGGGAATGGGGGGAGTGGTTGTTTAATGAGTACAGGTTTCAGTTTTGGAAGATGAAAAAAAATCCTGTAGATGAGGGCAGTGCTGGCTGCACAGCAACTGAATATCTTTAATGTCACCGAACTGTAAACTTTAAAAATGGCTGGATGGCGCCACTGCACTCCAGCCTGGGCGACAGAACGAGACTCCATCTCAAAAAAAAAAAAAAAAAAAAAAAAAAAGGCTGGATGGTACATTTTATTTCATTTCATGTGTCTTTTACCACAATTTAATAAATAAATAATAGACAGATGACAGACAAACAGACATTTCCTAATGGCTGGTCAGACAGTACATAAGGCAGGTGATACCTCTGCTGCTCCACTGCCAGGCTCTAGAAATAACGGCTGGTTTCCCCACTCTCTTTTCTCTCACTCATCCATTCACTGAATAAACATGTTTTTACATTGCTATGAGGACCCTGTGACAGTTACCATCCTGTCCTCCAAGAGGCAGGGACATGGATGGCAAATTAGCTCAAGGATTCTGAGATGTACAGAGAAACCCCTGCAGCTGCCTTTGGGTGCTTTGGTTACTATGCCAAGAATAAAACCAGACACTAGAATCTTCTGGACAATGCCCCTCTTGTTGGGTAGAATACACTGATAATCTCTTCCATGAGGCCCATGCTCATTTCTTGACCCTCTAATGAATCTTCTCTGAGCCCTGAAAGTGCTGCTGTGGGACTTTAATGCCAACTGTCCTGCCAGTTCTCCAGCTGCCTCCCTCAAAAAACTATAGATCCTCCAAAGGTGACATCTACCTTCTGGGTGCTCACACCTAGTATGTGCTCAATAAGTGCTGCTATGATCACAGCCTAGAAAGTAGCTGATATGGTTTGGCTGTGTCCCTACCCAAGTCTCACCTTGAACTGTAATAATCCCCAAGTGTCAAGGGTGGGGCCAGGTGGAGAGATTTGAATCATGGGGGCGGCTTCCCCCATACTATTCTCAAGGTAGTGAATACGTCTCACAAAATCCAATGGTTTTATAAATGGGTGTTCCCATGCACAACTCTCTTGCCTGCCACCATGTAAGACGTGCCTTTGTTTCTCCTTTCCCTTCTGCCATGATTGTGAGGCCTCACCAGCCATGTGGAGCTGTGAGTCCATTAAACCTCTTTCCTTTACAAATTACCCAGTCTTGAATGTCTTTAGTAGCAGCATGAGTACAGACTAATACAGCAGCCCTTCGATATCTTCTCTTTGGTGCACTCCTGAGGAGCTGAAACCTGGAGGCTTTGCTCTATCCCATGGAATCTCTCCATCTCAGCCTCACTGATCCCCAAATATGAAAGCCAAGTCCATCAAGAAGCAGCTTGCCTCGGAGATGAAGATGATAGAAGATGGCCCTGGGATACCTTCTACACCTCCCACTCTGGCCATGCTGACCTCAGAGAGGGACCAGGTGGCTGAGTCTGGACTGGAGGGACTCTGAGACTGAGGAGGCCCAGCCACTCCCTCCTTCCTTTGGCAGTAGCTTCACGGAGGTCTTGACAATGGGACAAAGGGCTCCAGTACGACAGGTGGAACCAGCTGAGGACTAGACAATGTTAGTGTGGCTAGAGTGCTTGATCCAAAGACAGTGGCCAAACCTTACCTAAAATCCCCTCCATCAAGAGCAAACATACGGTGGGTAAAAACATCATTTCACCTTGAAAGGAATCACAAGGAAGCAAGAAGGCTGGCCATACCTGCATCTTTTGTCCCAGCACAGCAGTATCGTTTTGAGGTGGTGACCAACAACCACACCCTGCCCTTATCTAATGTGAGTAACACAACCCCCTCATTACTCCATGAGCTGATACAACATTCAGCGGAAGTACCTCACTAATAAAGACAAAAGTCACTGTGACCTGTTTATCTTTCAGGATTTTAGAGATCAAGAAATGTACTTTTTTTTTTTTTTTTTGGAGATGGAGTCTCACTCTGTCACCCAGGCTGGAGTGCAATGGCATGATCTCGGCTCACTGCAACCTCCACCTCCAGGGTTCAAGTGATTCCCCTGCCTCAGCCTCCCTAGTAGTTGGGATTACAGGCACCTGCCATTATGCCCAGATAATTTTTGTATTTTTGTAGAGACAGGGTTTCACTATGTTGGCCAGGCTGGTCTCGAACTCCTGACCTCAGGTGATCCGCCCTCCTCGGCCTCCCAAAGTGCTGGGATTACAGGCGTGAGCCACCGTGCCCAGCCAAGAAATGTATGTATTTTAATCCAAGTTTTTGACAGTCTGGCTCCTGGTACTTCCTATGATGCTGAAAACCAGTCACAGACAAGAAAATAACCTATTTGTGGAAAAATTGTGATTTCCCTTGATTATTCATTTCCTCCCTTTGAGAGCTAGTCCCATCCCACAGTCCACCACAAAGATGAGAGACATAAACACTGATTTTGGAAAGCTGATGACATAGAAGGGACACCTCGATATAAATGCTGTATCAGGAAGAACTAATCCAGGCACTCAAATGCTAAAGTTGTATGTAATAGTGCAGATGTTTGTTTGCTTATTTGTTTATTTATTTATCTAAGACAGAGTCTCGCTCTACTGCTCAGGCTGGAGTGCAGTGGCACGATCTCAACTCACTCTAACCTCCGCCTCCAGGGTTCAAGCGATTCTCTTGCCTCAGCCTTCCAAGTAGCTGGGATTATAGGTGCCTGCCACCAGGCCTGGCTAATTTTTTTGTATTTTTTTTTAGTAGAGACGGGGTTTCACCAGGTTGGCCAGGCTGGTTTCAAACTCCTGACCTCAAGTGATCTGCCTGGCGAGCCTTCCAAAGTGATAGGATTATAGGTGTGAGCCACTGCACCCAGCCTCAGATGTTTATTTTTTACAAAACATTTTTCCTAAGGTTTATTGGATCCATTTATGGTTGGCTTCAAAGTGACAACGTGATTTTAAATTTCTAAAACGTAAGACACGCCTGTAATGCTACCATTTTGGGAGACTGAGGCAGGAATACTGCTTGAGCCCAGCAGTTTGAGACCAGCTTGGGTAACATAGGGAGATCCCATCTCTACAAAAGAAAAAAAAAAAAAAATTAGCCAGGTGTGGTGACATGTACCTGCAGTCCCAGCTACTCAGGAGGCTGAAATGGGAGGATCACTTGAGCCCAGGAGCTTGAGGCCATGAGCCATGATCCAGACTGGGTGACAGAGTGATACCCCATCTTAAAAAGAAAATCTGGTGGGGCTCAGTGGCTCATGCCTGTAATCCCAGCACTTTGAAAGGCTGAGGCGGGTGGATCATGAGGTGAGGAGTTCAAAACCAGCCTGGTCAAGATGGTGAAACCCCATCTCTACTAAATATACAAAAATTAGCCGGGCGCAGTGGCAGGCTCCTATAATCCCAGCTACTTGGGAGGCTGAGGTAGGAGAATCGCTTGAACCTGGGAGGCAGAGGTTGCAGTGAGCCGAGATCATGCCACTGCACTCCTGGGCGACAGAGTGAGACTCCGTCTCAAAAAAAAAAAAGAAAAAAAATCCAAAAAGTAATCTCTTCTGTCTCCCAAGGCAACAAAGTACCGTGATAGGTATCAGCGCCTTAACCATGTCTTTGTCCTGATACTTGCAAATGAGCAAAAAGGCCTGGCCCAACCTCAAAGGTGCCCTGTCTACTCCCTCCTTTCCCGGTGACCTCTGGCCACCTCCTTGTACCAAGCTTTTGCTCGCTTGTGACTCTCTGCTGTTAGCAAACTGTCCCACGTGTCCCTCTCTCAGTCCCTCCCCACATACTGTAGCTCAGGAAAACCAAAAAGGAAATGGTTGGGAAGGCCAAGTACAGTGCTTTTCTTCCACCATTACACGGGCTGGGGCCTAAGAAACTGATTCTTACACACCTAGTACCTAATACCCATTCGATTCTTCAAGAAAAACTATAGAAACATCTATTCCTCTCCTGGAAGTAAACTGAGGCAAACAATGTTGCTAAACTTCCATGACAGCATTAAATTAAAAGAGAACACAGTTTCAAAAAAGTAATGTCACTTCTTGTCCATAGTTATGTAACTATGAGGCTGTGTCCATCAAGCTTTACGAAATGTGGTAGCACACTGTGCCTTCTCAGCACCCTTCTTTCTGGGTGTGTACAGTTAAGTATGATTGTCAGGGTTTTGCTTTGTTTTACTTTGTTTTGTTCTGTGCTTCCCTCTTCTTTCAATTTCTGTGGTGTATAAGAAGGACCACACAACTGAAGCTTTAAACATAACCCGCAGGCCGGGCGCGGTGGCTCACGCCTGTAATCCCAGCACTTTGGGAGGCCGAGGTGGGCGGATCACAAGGTCAGGAGATCGAGACCACGGTGAAATCCCGTCTCTACTAAAAATACAAAAAACTAGCCGGGCGAGGTGGCGGGCGCCTGTAGTCCCAGCTACTCAGGAGGCTGAGGCAGGAGAATGGCGTGAACCCGGGAGGCGGAGCTTGCAGTGAGCCGAGATCGTGCCACTGCCTGGGCGACAGCGTGAGACTCTGTCTCAAAAAAAAAAAAAACACATAACCCGAAAAACCTCAGCCTCCTGCAACCTTTGGAGGAAGCTGACTCATGGCTGTGCATGGGCTGTGCTTCTTGGTGCTGGGACATTGGGCTCACCTTTGTAAGTCCCCTGGCCACACACAGGCCACACACTGCTGCTAAGGCTCGCGCCTTCCTTGTCAGTGCTACCTGGCCTGAAAGCTCCTGAAGGAGCTGACTTACCCTCCAAAGCCATCTGCAGAGCCCAGTACCAATCGGGTCTGAGAAAGTATGCTACTTCTCTCCCTTTCACCTGCTCTTCTCTATCTACCTCCACCCTCTTTAAAGGCAATGTTAAAAGGAGTCACAGGCCACCAAGTTTCAGTACTGCTCCACAGCTCAGCCTTTCCAGGGAGGACACTTTATGTGTAGGGCATCCTTTGCTTGCACTAAACTGTTACCACTTCATATACACAGATGCAGGGACTTTTGCTAGCAATGATTCCACTTTAATTTGTGTATAACCCCGGCAATCGTGTGCTCAAAATGACTCCTGGCTCCCTGTGACCTGTGCCACTTCCAAGTTCTTTAGCACTAAACAATTGGCTCCACTTGCTCCAGCTTCTCCTGCCATCCCTTGTCTTGTAGGTTTTTTTTGCTCTGACAATACCAGGTTACTCATGGTCCCTTGGAGACACCAGAGCGCCTCTGACCTCTGTCATTGCTACTCAATTGCCCCTGCTTGGAATGTCCCTCACTCCCTTGTTTTCTTTGCAAACTCCTATGCAGTCTTGAAAATACTGCTCCTCCTGTCTCCTTCCTGCCTCCGTCCATGCTCAGAGCAGATCCTATCTGTCTTATGCCGTCTCCTTTCCATGCAACACACCGTGTTATAAGTTATTTATTCATGGAGCTAGACTGTGAGCTCTCTGGAGACACTGATGATCCGATTCGGCTTATGTCCCCAGTAGCTGGCATGGAATAGGTGTTCAACAAACATCTGCTTTAAAAAAAAAAAAAAAAAAACTAGTCCTATAAAGTATATAGGGCTGGTATTATGATCTTCGTTTTGCAGCTAAGAACACTTAATTCAGAAAGGCAAAGTCACTTAATGAGGGTCGCATGGCTAGTAAGTGACTCATGCTCTCTTCATTGCCATGATGCTTACATAACCACCTCCCGTTTCCTGCTGTCTCTTGAGTTTGGAAAAGAAAAGGAGAACTGAAGAAACAATTCGAACACTTCAAAAGTTTAGTGGATGTTTCTGAGCATCTATACCTCGCCTTCTTTTCAGAACAGACATTGAGGACAGTCCTATAATTCACTATTATCAGTGTATCTACTTTAACTTGGAGCTCAGGCAAGCAAGTGCTAAATTCACACTACCCTGTCTCTGCCAAGGTGATGGGGGACAAGACGCCTTGTAACTTTGAAGAAGAGATGTACACACCCCTGTGTCTCCCACATAAATGGACTCAAGAGCTGCAACAGTGCATATGATCCCTTCTTTCCACTGTTGATAGTTGAAAGCAGCCGTTTCCAGCTTCTTGCCGGCGATCACTCTGCTAAAAATAGCTTTGATGCTGTCACATGCAAACTTGAACAGAACCTGAAAGCAGTTCCCCTTTTAGTTCTGAGCTGGTTCAACTTTAAAAGAGAGGCAGCTGTTAACACACTCCAGCGTGTTTACACGATGCTGAAGTAGTTCAGCTCGTAGTAAAAATACCACTGAAAAGGCACAGGCTTGGGTTTGCAGCCTCTGCTGACGACATTTCTTCCTGCTGAGCTGGAGCCCGGGGAGGGGCGGTAAGGTTAGCAGGGAAAATCCAAAATGTCCAGTTTGAAGGGGAAAGAGGCTGTGGTGAAGACAGGAGAGAGATGTTTGTTGAGACGTGAGATTTCTGACTATGGTAGAGGCGGGGCAGGAGATCATATAGAAAAAAGAGAACGTATACAACAAGGGGTGCTTTTTAAAAATCCTGATAAAAATACCTAAGGGCTGTTTTTAGAAATCAAGGAAACAAAGGATGAAATACATTCAACATCTGGGCCATTCATTTGCTACCTTATGTCGGTTCGCTGGGCAAATGGATGATTCTGGATGTGTTCTGAAAACTGGGCCCAAAACTAAGGATAAAGCAGTGTATGGGCTTGGAAACCAGAGAAAACCTGGGCGTTCAACCCGGCTCCTCCCCATCTGTCCCCATAAGACTTGGCTTCAGCACTGGTGTCTCCCAAACCTTCTGCACAGAGCTGGGAGTTAAGTGAGAAAATACACACTGAAGTGCCTGGTGGAGCGGGATCCTGACCTGTAATAGACGACGTCCTTTAAAAACATACACCCACAGGAGAGGAAGCTGACAGTGATCTGGGGACAAATCTGGAATACAGTGTAGTTTCTTAAAAAAAAAAAAAAAAAGTACCAACCAAATAAATAGTGTTTTTTCTTCCTTCTTAATTCTATGTGGCCAAAGCATGACTCACACTGTATTTGCTTATGAAATGAGAATTCATTTCATGAAGTTGTGCTAGAAAACTTACGCTGAGCCTGGCGGATCTGGAGCAGACGAGAAGAGGGCCTGGCCCGCACCAGGACGGATCACACAGGCTGGGTGCTGGTGTCTGCACCCACGGAGGCCCACTAGGAGATGGGAACTGAGGTCATCGATGGTGAACTCGCGGCTCCTGCTTAAGAACCAGAACCCTGACTTCGGACGTTTATGCTGGAGCTTCACATACATTTCAAAACCCATCATTCAACAAACACCTCAGATTCTTCTTAAGAGCCCTTTGAGAAAACAACGCCTCTATGACATCACTGTCCCACCCGATGAGCTTCAGTACCAGGAGCAGATGACATGTGACTCAAGTCCGAAGTGAGCAGGTTCTCTAAACCAGCTATAAATTTCAGCAGCACATGGAGGTTATATTAGCACAGGAATTTATCACTTAAGTTATAGGTTTGAACAACAGAACAGACTTAATATACTGCTGTTTCTTTAACTATCATTTTTCGTTAACAAAAGAATTTACAGTTTCTGCCAACTGTTTGTTGGCCCCTAATACCACGATTAGCTGTTGCCAGGCAACCATGAAGCATGCTTCCTCTCAAATCAGGAAGACCCACTGCTAAATCTAGACTAATTATAAAAGGGGACAAATATTTAAAAGCTTTATATTTTTGAAGGATTTGGGAGGTGTCGTAATAAGAATGATTCTTATTAAACGGATCTAACTAAACACAATGCATATGTCTTCAGTGCACTGTCACAGGTTATGTAGAACAATTTAGGAAAACGAATGTTTCTGCAACTTTCCTAATTTCCCTCAATACGATACTAAACAAAACCAGGTGTTTATAATTTGTAGAAGCATGTCTTTTGCCTCCTTCTAAGAATAAGGATGAAAAGAAGCAGCTGAGAGACCTAAGCCTTTTAAAATACATATATATTTGCAAAGAAATTCTGAGAACACCAACACCATTTTCACAGCCCTTACACAGCTATGCTCATATAATGCTCAGCAGCTTTCCTCTCAAGTTTCTGCCTTTGTCTGCATTCTCAATTCCCTCTATTTCAAGAGTCCCTCAGAATTCTCTGTGTGGAGAAGAGTTTTTCAGTCCCTGAGGTGAGGCTCCTTGCCATCAGCACTAAACTGCTGGTGGCAGCCTCGAACAACCAGAGTTCTAATGTCTAGAGACCCTGCTTCCTCCTCAAGAGGGGAGCTGAAGAAACAGAAAAGCTCAACACACACACAGAGTCACACACATACACACACACACACTCACAGACACACAGACACATGCGCGCACACACACACATTTTGGTTCTCTTTCATATGCAAAGTGGAGTTTTCTCCCCAAAAGAAAAAATTCTAACTACAAAGAGAAAGTTAGAACTAGAACAGGGGTTGGCAAATTATGAACCAAACTGTACTAGCTGGAAGCTAAGTACGGCTTTGACATTTTGTAATGGTCAGGGAAAAAAGAATCAAAAGAAGAATAGTGTTTCCTGACAAGTCAAAATTATATGAATTCAAACTTCAGTGCCATAAATAACATTTTCCTGGACACAACACACTCACTTGTTGATGTCTATGTCTATTTTGTGCTAAACAGTTACTACATGACGCTTCACAGAAAAAGTTTGCAGAAGCCTGAAGTGGAAGACAGACTAGTGACATTTTAGTTCTTGAAAAAGAAACTGATTTTGGATTAAGTTTAAACACGACCAAAACAAAGCAAATAGGCCATTTCCCACCCAATGGCCTGAAGCCTAGGTTGCTCTGAATGTGTATTACTCAGTGACTGTACTATCAAAATTTCCAGAAAACAGTCCCTGTGGAATGCTAATATAATTATTATTAAATGTAATAATCATTACTTGGAAGCTTTCTGATTTCACTAACCCAACTCTCTCTCCACCTCCGCACACAAATTCAAAATGTTTTTCTTAGATTGTTTCTCCTCTGTGTTACTAATGGAACAAGCTGAGGCACTCATCAGACTGTCTATGTAAATCTACACCTTTTTTTAAGCTGAAATAATTCTGGTTATTAAAAACAAACATGGGTACTGTTTGTAGATCTGAGAGGAATATGGAATCAATTATATTTTGTGTGTAAATAAGGCCGCCCACCAGATAATGCTGGATGGCTGGTGAACTTTGTTAGAAAAGTGCTGATGCAGATGAAAATTTGGACAGGCTCTTGTGAAAGTCAGAAACACCAAAGGTCTCTTTGCTTTTGCTACCCTCTCCCTTGGGTTCTCCATTTACCGAGTCACAGTATTTCTTAAAGCTCATTGGCAGCCGGCACCTCTGCTTATTCTTGGGAGACACGTGTTTTGCATCATATTACAACTCATAGTTTTTGCATAACCATGGTGAGAGGAACCATCCTTCCCAATCCCAACCTCAACCAAAGCTTAGAAAAAGTGCCATTCTCAATCTTTCAGAATCACTCATAAGTAAATCCTACAGCAGTCTCTGTTAATGATAATTTAAATGTGTGCCCGATATAGGTAACTTTTGTACACTCTGCACCGACATCAAGAAAAGAACGAAGATCTTCAAGTTTTGTCAGTATTTGCATTTTTGGAAGAAGAGCACGAAAATAACATCAAAATGAAAAATTAGGCCAGAAACAGTGGCTCACACCTGTAATCCTAGCACTTTGGGAGGCCAAGGTGGGCAGATCATCAGAGCTCAGGAGTTTGAGACCAGCCTGGCCAACATGGTGAAACCCTGTCTCTACCAAAAATACAAAATTTAGCCAGGCATGGTGGCACCCGCCTATAATCCCAGCTACTCAGGAGGCTGACAGACAAGAATCGTTTGAACCTGGGAGGTGAGGCTGCAGTGAGCAGAGATAGTACCACTGTACTCCACCCTGGATGACAGAGTGAGACCCTGTTTCAAAACAAACGAACAAACAAACAAAAGAAAAATGACAAAATTGTATATTTCTGCCCCTAATCCGGCAGGATAGAATTAGCTCTCCTAAAATGAGTTCGAATCTTCTGGAATTTGTTTGAGATGTCCTGCACCATTCTGTGCGGATGCACACACTTACTACAGCCACTGTGGGTCTCCAGTCTACTCTGAAAATCATCCCAGTGTCTTCAGGCTGTACCTGGGGAAAGCATCATTCTATGACTGAAGACACCTGGTGAACTTGAGGGTCTTTGGGAGCTCCTGGCCCACACTGTCCTTATAATGCCTGCGCCCACATCTGTGGCCACATACAACTGGAAAGAAGCAGAACCTGGCCCCCAGAACTGGACACAAAAGATAAGAGTTCAAGCAACCTATGGCCGACTTGGCCTGGCTCAAAAAGAGAAGCTGAGTCATTCAGAGTCCCCAAGACTAGAATTAACCGAACAGACTCTTTAAGGAGGAGGTAGGGAAAGGAGAAGCTGCTAGGAGGCCAGAAGGCAGCTGTGGCCTGAGCAGATTAACACACTGAACAAATGGAAGGAGGCAGCGAAGGACAGGTAAGCACAGCACGGGAGCCTGGCTCGTGCAGAGGCTAATGGAGCCCAGGCAGTGGAGGATGCAGAGGACAGAGAAGCAGGTATCTGACACCCCTGGGAGAGCTCTTGCAGCCTGAGGGGTCTCCTGTTCCAGGCACTAGTTCTCTTGAGGCCTGGCCGTATGGTGGTCACCCTGCCTGTGTATGGGATTTCCTGGATGACTATAAAACTGTCTTTTTGTTTGTTTGTTTGTTTTTTGATTTTTTCTTGTGGTAGTTTAAATGCTCCTTATATTCAGAAATCCAAACTACCATACACCAGGTTTGAGGGTCTCCCTTCAACATCACCCCTTACAGGCCATTCAGTCTCTCCAGGGCCTCTCCTCCGTTAAGTGTGATGGCTGGACTTGGCGTGCCCTGCAGTCACTTTGGATTAATATTCTAGGACCCCATTTCCAAGCCTCCAGGAGTTATCACCTGCCACCACTTCTCTCTACCCATCAGAACACAGAGATCGGGGTTGTGGGGAGTATGTTCCGGGACTCACCCACAGTCACGCACTGGGCAGGTGCAGAGGGGCACCTGGAAATCAGGTCATGCTGTTTCCATGACACGGGTGGCCTCTAGTAGTAGAATTAAAAATTTATAAACAAGAAAATGGGGGAAGTGGATTTCACAGAAAAGTCTGTGCTTTAAGCAAAGAAAAAGGAATCTAAACTCTTCATTAACCGGTTATAGCTACCCATCGGAGTAACAGCAAAGCCAAAGCAGAGGCTGAGGAGGAGATGCACTTTAGCCCAGGGGGGGTCTCTGGAGTCTGCTCTCTGCCCTCTGGGTGTGCGGTTTAACCCTTCCACAGCCAGCCAAGGCCCGGCCTCTACAGTGGATTCCCACAGTGGTGCGGCAGAACCATTTTCTGGTTTAATACTGAAATGGCAGGTTTGAACCTCACCTCACTCAGTAAAAAGAATCTCACTTAGTGATGAAAACCCAATTAAGCTCTGCCAAGAGTGACCGATGGCCTTGGCTTCCTTGGGCTCTCAGTCTGCAGTCACAGACCTACCTGAAAGAGGAGTTTCCGCTGCCTTAAGTCACCAAAACTGGGCAAGCCCAGATCTTGAAAAACAGTTCTGTATCTAAGCCTGACAGTATGAACTCTTCATTTATTTATTTATTTATTTATTTATTTATTTATTTATTTATTTTGAGACCGAGTCTTGCTCAGTCACCTAGGCTGGAGTGTAGTGGCGCGATCTCGGCTCACTGCAAGCTCCGCCTCCCGGGTTCTCGCCATTCTCCTGCCTCAGCCTCCCGAGTGGCTGGGACTACAGGCGCCCGCCACCACGCCCAGCTAATTTTTTTTTTGTATTTTTAGTAGAGACAGGACTTCACTGTGTTAGCCAGGATGGTCTCGATCTCCTGACCTCATGATCTGCCCGTCTCGGCCTCCCAAAGTGCTGGGATTACAAGCGTGAGCCACCGCAACCGGCTGACAGTATGAACTCTTCTCGGTGTGAAAATAAAATGTCACTAAGGACCATCCTACCTGTGCAGGGATGGGGACAGTGACCAATGCTCCTGGCCAGTGAGCACCCATTCCCTCCAGCAACAGCTCTCTAAATTCCCCTGGGTGCCAGCACCCTAGTGCAGCATGGGCATGATACCAGCCACAAGTCAAAAAATGTACACCGTCCTCTGCTACAATGAATAGCTTAGGAAAGGGGATATGGCTTTGGGTCAATGGCAGTCAGGTCTGAATTTTGTGGGAGGAGATCTTCTCTCTTCATTGGACTTACCTGCAGGGACTCACAGGGGGTCGGGCAGCCATCCTGCCTCCAGGAGGTGACAGTGTGCCTGAGAACCAAGCCAACACAGAGAAGAGATTCTAACGGGTGGAGGTCCTGGCTCTGCTGCAGCCAGGAAGTCATGGCTTCATGTCTTTGTCTGAAGTTAGACCTATCCTGGACTTTCCAGTTGGATACTTTGAGTCAACTTTCTCTCGGTTGCAAAGACAACTACTAACTAATCCACTGATAATGAATTCAAATGGAGATGAAGCTTAAGGTTACCTCTCCTGCTGCCTTTAAGGAAAGGGTCCATCATGCAAATGGAATTATTACAGACAAGGATGAAAAGAGAAACAGGGATTCTGCTTAAGAAAAGTACCTGCTAGCATTTGGGCACCATACACACCGCACTAACTGCTAATAAAAGGACCTTATTACCTAGTCTTATTTGGCGCTGGATGGACTATCAGTGTTCTACACTTGGCAACCCTTTAGTTAGCATCTAGTTGACATGAAAAATCCTTAAATCTTTTGGCCAGGCGTAGTGGTTCACTCCTGTAATCCCAGCACTTTGGGAGGCCGAGGCGGGCAGATCACCTGAGGTCGGGAGTTCGAGACCAGCCTGACCAATATGGAGAAACCCCGTCTCTACTAAAAATACAAAATTAGTCGGGTGTAGTGGTGCATGCCTGTAATCTCAGCTACTCAGGAGGTTGAGGCAGGAGAATCGTTTGAACCCAGGAGGCAGAGGTTGCAGTGAGCCAAGATCGCGCCATTGGATTTCCAGCCTGGGCAACAAGAACGAAACTCCATCTAAAAAAAAAAAAAAATCCTTATATCTTTTAAAAAATATCTTTAAAAATACCTTATATCTTTTAAAAAATAAGGTGTATGGGGCCAGGTGCGGTGGCTCATACCTGTAATCCCAGCACTTTGGGAGGCCAGGTCAGGAGTACGAGACCAGCCTGGCCAACATGTTGAAACCCTGTTTCTACTAAAAACACAAAAAATTAGCCAGGCATGGTGGCATGTGCATGTAATCCCAGCTACTCAGGAGACTTAGGCAGGAGAATCACTTGAACTTGGGAGGCAGAGCTTGCAGTGAGCCGAGATCACGCCATTGCTCCAGCCTGGGCAACAGGGTGAGACTCTGCCTCAAAACAAAATAAAACAAAACAAAAAGGTGTATGGCAATTAAAAGGATGGGATCCTAGCATAAAACTAGACACCTGCGGCCAGGCGCGGTGGTTCACACCTGTAATCCCAGCGCTTTGGGAGGCCGAAGCGGATGGATCACAAGATCAGGAGGTCCAGACCATCCTGGCTAACCGGGTGAAACCCCGTCTCTACTAAAAGTACAAAAAATAAGCCAGGCGTGTTAGCACTCGCCTGTAGTCCCAGCTACTCAGGAGGCTGAGAAAAGAGAATCACTTGAACTTGGGAGGCAGAGGTTGCAGTGAGTTGAGATCATGCCACTGCACTCCAGCCTGGGCAACAGAGTGAGACTTGGGCTCAAAACAAAACAAAACAAAACAAAACAAAAAACAAAAAAACAACTAGACACCTACCTCTGTGAAAATCTAGAAGTAGAACAAAGCACTGGTGCAAAACAAGTGTACTATAAATGCAGCATTCAAATCCATGGGTGAGATTTGGACAATTCAAACCGGGATGCAAAAATGAGTGAAGGCCAGCTGGGTGCGGTGGCTCATCCCTGTAATGCTAACACTTGGGGAAGCCAAGGCAGGTGGATCATTGGAGGTCAGAAGTTTGAGACCAGCCTGGCCAACATGGTGAAACCCCATCTCTACTAAAAATACAAAAATTAGCTAGGTGTGGTGGTGGGCACCTGTAATCCCAGCTACTTGGGAGGCTGAGGAACGAGAGTCGCTTGAACCTGTGAGGCAGAGGTTGCAGTGAGCCGAGTCTGTACTACTGCACTCCAGCCTGGGTGACAGAGCAAGACTAGATCTCAAAAAAAAAAAGAAAGAAAAAAGAAAAAGGCACGGACCTCGGACTGAAAACTGGGCCTTAAGAGAAGAATATAGCTGGCCAATCCACCCGGGCAAGGGTGTCAACCTCAGCAATTGTAAAAGTAAGGAAAATCAAGCCAAAAAAAACTCTATCAATTGGATTCGCAGATACTTACAAGACTGACAAGACCCAGGGATGACAGGAGAACAGTCAAATATAATATAACAGGACATCTAAATTGATATAACTTGGGGAAGGGGGAGGGAGAGAAACGATAAATATGTCTATCTCCTTGGTCCATAAATTCAGCTTCTAGGAATTAAACTTCACATTCTACGGCCCGCCAATAAAAGGACTCGGGCTTTAATACTGGACAGACCTGAGTGTGTCTTACAATCCCACCACCTTGCTAGCTGGCGGACCCTGGGAAAGTTACTTGCAGAGTGGAGATATACTAGCCCCTAAATCATAGGACTGTTAGAACTGCATGTGTGTACTTAGCATAGCACCAGGCCTAAAGACAGGACCACAGAGGTTATGAGCACTCGCAGTTATACCTCAACCCATATCTTCTGTGCTAGAGTTTGCCCCCACTGCCGACTGCCCTGCACGCTGGGCTAACAGCTCACAACCACCACCTTCTACAGAAATCCTTTTAGCTGAAGGTCTCAAGAGCTGGGATTACAAGATAAATGACTGACAGTACAAAAGTCCCGTTGCTTTGTCCCAAAGGGGACAACACTGCCAGTGTGATGATGCTCCAATCAGCTCACAGCCAGACCTCTTTGCTTGGCCCCTTCCTCATCCTGTTTCCCTCCCTCTCCCTCCTGAGAACAGTCCCTCAGCAAATCACTCACACTCAAGTCCCTGTCTCAGATTCTGCTTCTAGAGAATCCAGCCTAAGACCTAACTGTTAGGATTTTTATTACCAGGCAACGGTACAAAGGTCTAAGTCTCTGCATGTTTACTGAGGCATAACCTAAAGAAATGGAAGACAACCAAAATGTCCAACCACAAACAGATGAATCCATACAAGGGGACACTGCACACATAGTACAACAAGAGTACTGTGTATCCACATGAACTGACAAGACTGCCGGGCGCGACGGCTCACACCTGTAATCCCAGCACTTTGGGAGGCAGGGTGGATCACTTCAGGTCAGGAGTTCAAGACCAGCCTGGCCAACATGGTGACACCCCTTCTCTCCTAAAATACGAAAATTAGCTGGGCGTGGTGGCGCATGCCCATAATCCCAGCTACTCGGGAGGCTGAGGCAGGGGAATCGCTTGAACCTGGGAGGCAAAGGCTGCAGTGAGCAGAGATGGTGGCACTGCATCCAGCCTGGGCAACAGGGCAAGACGCTGTCTTAAAAAAAAAAAAAGAAAGAAAAAAAAAGGCATTGACAAGAGAAGAAGTCCATGTATACTGTTGTATGAGCTCAGGCACAAGTAAAGTTTGTGTGGGTAAAGTCGCATGTGAAGAGCTATTCCAACACCAACATCCACAGCAGCAGCAGTATTCACAGTAGCAATCCAAATGTCCCTCGATGGTGAATGGATAAACAAAATGCGGTATTAAACATACATACAAGAGAGTATTACTCAGCCTTGAAAGGGGCAAAAGTTCTGACACATGCTACAACATGGATGAATCTTGGGGACGCTGTGCTAAGTGAAAGAAGCCAGTCACAAAAGGACAAATACTGTATTATTCCATATATATACGGGGTACCCAGAGCAGTCAAATTCATAGAAACAGAAAGTAGAATGGTAGTTGCCTGGGGCTGGAGAGAGGAGGAAAAGGGGAGTTGCAGAGTATCAGTTTTGCAGAAAGTTCTAGAGTCTGGTTGCACAACAGTGTGAATATACTTAACCCTACTAAACTATACTTAAAAGTGATTAAGAGTACATTTTACATTATGGGTATTAAATTAAAATAATGGGTATTAAGAATTAAAAAGAAAATTTTTAAAAATTTTCTTAAAATGTAACAACACAGAAGTAGGGATACTTTTAATCAGTTCTTTAAACTGATTTATTGTTTGAACATTCTACATGAGTATATGTTGACTTAATAATTAGAAAATACAATAAGCTATTTTAATTCTGGGAAAATACTAATACACTACAAAACGATAAATATTTTACTACACTAGGCTGGTAATCTAAGTCATTCAGGAATGTGGGTCTTTGGGAGTGAGTGTGTACTGGTTTTTAATAGTGTATAAATTTAACTCTGGTCACTTGTTTTGTTAGCTTCCTTGCTTTTTCTTTTTCTTTTTCTTTTTTTTTTTTGAGACGGAGTCTCACTCTGTCACCCAGGCTGGAGTGCGGTGGCTCGATCTCAGCTCACTGCAAGCTCCGCCTCCCAGGTTCACGCCATTCTCCTGCCTCAGCCTCACGAGTAGCTGGGACTACAGGCGCCCGCCACCACATCTGGCTGGGTTTTTTTTTTTTATTTTTTTTTTATTTTTAGTAGAGACGGGGTTTCACCATGTTAGCCTGACCCTCCTGACCCTGTGATCTGCCCGCCTTGGCCTCCCAAAGTGCTGGGATTACAGCCGTGAGTCACTGCGCCTGGCCCCCTTTCATTTCTTATCTCAGCTCAACCAAAAGAACTTCAAGAACATCAGTCACTGTTCTGTGACCATTAAAATGTCTAGGTTAATTACAGGAAAACTGTCAACTAAAGATACATTTAGAAAAGTCCCCTTCCAGATTTTCTTGATTTCATTCATTCAACAAATACTTCTTAAGTGCTTAATAAGTGCCGTGCAACACACAAAGTCTTAGGGACACAATGGTGGCCAAGATGAGCTCAGTTTGTGGATCTCGAACTGGGAAAAGACAGACATGAGATGGACAGGGTGGTGTGGAGCTCTGCTTGTGTTTCTCTACTAGGCCACGCGTGTATGCACAAACATACAGACGCAGTCACTTAAGCCACTTTTCTCAATGATGCTGATATTAGCCAACCTAGAACCTTCAAAAATTCCAACACAGTAAGAGATTTTCAGTGACCAAGACAGTTGAATTTGCTTAATCTGAGACACTCTCATAAACTCAGCCTAAAAGAATGGAAATTTCTTTCTTGCTCAAATTTAATTACTCTTCCTGGCTTGTAGCAGAGGTCACCTCCCCAGTAATCATGTCTCAGAAAGCCTAGTCATCTCCTTGAATGATTTTCCTAAAGGCACTTGATAGATGTTCTTCGATACCAGATCAGCCCCCTCCATATCACCTGGCTCAGACAAACAAAGAGAAGGGTGTGATAAATGTGTCTTTGATGCCCAGGGCCCAGCCTCATTCTGGGGCACAAAGACCATCGATCCTTTTTATTCCTTCTCCTACTCATTCTAGACTTAAATCCAAACACCTTTCTGATCTGAAAATCATTTCCTGAATTCTTGTCTCTTGGTGCAGCATCACACAGCAATACCTTGATGAGACAGCACAAATAATTGCTAAATATAATCTTTAACGTTGGCATAACCCTGAAAGGACATACAATGAAAATAAGATCATTACAACGAGGATGAAGCCAGGCGTCATACAGTCCATCAGCTCACCCTTCCACTTGCGCAGGAGATCAAAGGCAAGGGCAGCAAACCCAACTAACGAATCTGAGTGTCCAGTCTCCCAGGCATGTCTTTGTTTCTCCCCCTTCCCTGAACTCTCCTCCATGGCTCTGCTGTCCTCAGAATGTTGTCCATAGCACGGTTAGAGGAACAAAGAACAGGCAGGCCCCAGAGTTGCTGT
Organism: Theropithecus gelada; assembly: GCF_003255815.1. NCBI lineage: Eukaryota > Metazoa > Chordata > Mammalia > Primates > Cercopithecidae > Theropithecus > Theropithecus gelada. Next base: position 90,718,849 of record NC_037675.1, read on the forward strand.
CGAATGGAATGAATATGCAGCTCAGACTCAGGGCAGGCTGAGAAAACTGCGGGGAATTTTAGATGTCACTCTGCCGAACGATCTGCATGGGCTATATTGGATATCAGCTCGGAGTTCCTTTTCTAGCATTAACATCAGATTTCTGCTGATCCAGCCTGGTGGCTCCTCTGGGACTGAGTGCCCATCAATCTGTGAGCCAGATGGCTTAAGCTTATGTGTAGCTGCTGGTCACAGAGGGAAGTGGGGCTAAAGGGGCCGATGCAGATGGTGAGTGCAGCTCTCTAACCACTGGCTGCACCTACCCAGGCAACTATCTCAAGAATGGATGCTGCTTTCCCTTCTCCCAAGATCCTAGATAAACTCTGTTATCAACTACTGCAGCAATGGCCCACAACAATCATGCTTTCCTGTATCCATACCCTCCTGTGGTCCCCGCCAAAAGGAATCTGGCTTGGCTTCTTGATTTGCTGTAGCCAATAGGACATTAGCAAATATGATACAAGGAGAAACTGTTAAAGTGCCTACATATTGGGGCTTGCTTTCTCTTATTGCTGGGAACCCTTCTGCCATCAAGTGAAAAAGCTTGGTATCGCTTCCTGAAGGATGTGAGACCCCACAGAGACAGGCCCCAGCTGTCCCAGCCATCCCAGCTGAGGTCCAAATATACAAGGGAACCCAGCTAACACCACAAGGAATAGAGAGGAGCCATTCAAGCTGAGCCAACATACAGAATTGCTGAGCAAATAATGATTCTTCTTCTTTTTTTTTTTTTTTGGTCTCACTCTGTCACCCAGGCTGGAGTACAGTGGCATGATCATGGCTCACTGCAGCCTCGACCTCCCAGGCTCAAGCAATTCTCCTACCTCAGTCTCCTGAACAGCTAGGACTACAGACACGTGCCACCACATCCAACTACATTTTTTTAAATATAGAGATGGAGTCTCACTCTGTTGCCCAGACTGGTCTTGATTTCCTGGGCTCAAGTGATCCTCTCACCTCAGCCTCCCAAAGTGTTGGGATTACAGGCATGAGCTCACTGTGCCCAGCCTATGATGATTTGTTGTTGTTGTTGTTGTTGTGGTTGTTGAGATGGAGTCTCACTTTGTCACCCAGGCTGGAGTACAATGGTGTGATCTTGGCTCACTGCAACCTCCGCCTCCCAGGTTCAAGTGATTCTCCTGCCTCAGCCTCCTGAGTAGCTGAATTACGGGTGCCCACCACCACACCTGGCTAATTTTTGTATTTTTAGTAGAGACAGAATTTCGTCAAGTTGGCCAGGCTGGTTTCAAACTCCTGACCTCAGGTGATTCACCAGCCTCGGCCTCCCAAAGTGCTGGGATTACAGGAGTGAGCAACCGCACCCGGCCACAAATGATGATTCTTTTAAGCCATTTAGTTTGAGGTGTTTGATCAGCAGCAGGAGCTAACTCATGTAACATTCCATGCAATAGAACCCGCACCACAAAGCGGGATTCCAAGACTGCAATTGGCTTCAAGATGTAGTTTGACAGGGTGACTTTAGTGGGTACCTAATGCAAAAAAAAAAAAAAAAAAAAAGTAAAACAGTAAAAGCAATCTCGACAATACTTTATAAAGCCTGGCCTCTGAAAGTGACTGCGGAAGCTCATAGGATGAAATCATCTGCACGGGGCACAGTTGTTTTACGTTCAATAGCAGCTCCCTCAAGGTAACTCTTCTTACCAGCTCAGCTATGCCAGCCTCAGGAACAGCCACCCCACTTCCCGCGACATGTTTTAGAAGGCAAGGGTTCTGGGTGTTAGTGCTGGAGCTGACAGGTACTGTCCTCTCTCTAAGAGTTCCTTCTACCTCTGAGAGTCAGGAAGAAATTGAGACACCCTGGAGGGAATCACTCAGAAATCATTAGACAGTCACTGTACTTTGGAAAGTGCCTGTTTCCTATTAAGCAGCTCAAAATGTCACCTGAGGGAAAGGCAAATTTCAGCAGGGGTAAAGTGTAGGGACCCACAGGGTCCCTTATATAAGGGTCAACCTTATATAAGGTGTCTCTTAGAAGCACACCGGATCCTGACACTCCTCTGTCTCTGTGGGATCTGAAATGGTGACAAGTAGGAGTTTGGCACCTTCGATTGTAACAATTGAACCTGCCTCCTTTCCCACCCCATAGAGATCCCTCCTTTCCCTGAACCTCTTATGGTACCAGTTCAGGGCCTGTTAGGAACCGGTTGCACAGCAGGAGGTGAGCGGCAGGTGAGTGAGCATTACTGCCTGAGTTCGCCTCCTTCCTGTCCCATCAGCTGCAGCATTAGATTCTCATAGGAGTGCAAACCCTACTGTGAACTGCACATGTGAGGGATCTAGGATGTGTGCTCCTTATGGGAATCTAACTAATGCCTGATGATCCAAGGTGGAACAGTTTCATCCCAAAACCATGCCCCCTACCACTGTCCATGGAAAAACTGTCTTGCATGAAACCGCTCCCTGGTGCCCAAAAGGTTGGGGACTACTATATTAGGGCATCTTATATCCCCCAACTAGCCAGTAAGTTTCTTGAGAGTATTAACCATGTTTTAACCTTCCCTCCCTTTTTCTTTTCTTTTCTTTCTTCTTTTTTTTTTTTTTTTTTTTTTGAGGCAGAGTTTCACTCATGTTGCTCAGGCTGGAGTGCAATGGCATGATCTTGGCTCACTGCAACCTCCACCTGCCGGGTTCAAGCAATTCTCTTGCCTCAGCCTCCCAAGTAGCTGGGATTAAAGGTGCCCGCCACCATGCCCAGCTAATTTTTGTATTTTTAGTAGAGATGGGATTTCACCATGTTGACCAGGCTAGTCTCAAACTGCTGACTTCAGGTGATCCACCCATCTCAGCCTCCCACAGTACTGAGATTACAGGTGTAAGCCACCACACCCGGCCCTTTTTTCTTTCTCTCATTCACTCATTCAGCAATTGGTTATTAAAAAGCTACAGCCAGGCACAATACAGGAAGCAGCTCACAGCCCAGAGGGGAGAGTGCCAAGAAATAATTATAAAACATAATCTTGGCTAACCATTATCAAGCACCTTTTATGTGTCACGCTGTGTTCTAAGGATTCTAAACGCTCATTCATTTAATCCTTGCATCAGTCCTATGAGGAAGGTACTGTTTTTATCCTCAGATACAGACAAGAACACTAATGCCCAGACAGGTGATACAGCCTGGTTGTGCGCAGCAGTGAGTGGTGGAGCTGACCACTCAAATCCGGGTTCTCCCTGCCTTCCTGCACCGTGGCCAGATGAAGCTGCCGACCCGATGCATCTGTATTCTATTTCATGGACAATGACGGCTCAATCTAGGTTTTGGACTAAATGATGGTGACACGAAAGACGGGCTGGAGTGGAGAACGGAGGCAGAAACACCAGACAGAGAAGCTATTGCAGGGAGTGTGAGGAGGAGGCGCTGAGGGCCCAGACTGGGCCAACAGCAAAGGCCACAGGGGGTCTGGGCTCAAGAGGACACTTCTGAGACAAAATCAACAGGATCTTGATGCCGGAGTCAAGGGAAGAATCAAAGACAATTCTGCGTTGCTGACTTTGGATACTGGGTTGTACTGGGTTGAAGGGAAAGACCTGAGGAGGCAGAACAGGTTTGGAAGGTGTGTGAGGGGTCACCAAGACCACCCACAGCGACTCACTAGGAGAACTCACAGACGCAGCGTACAGTCACGCTCACGGCTATGATTTATTTCGGCAAAAGGATACGAAGCACAAATAGTAAACGGAAAAGGCGTGTGGGGGTGAAGTTCAGAGGAACCCAGACGCAAGCGACCATAGCCTCCTCCCAGGAAAGTCCCACAGAACACGCTTGCTTCCCCGGCTACACGTCCTGCCAGCACGCGTGAAGTGCCGTCTGCAAGGGAAGAGCCTTAGCGCCTCAATGCCCGAGGTTTTTCCTGGGGACAATCCAGTTAGACACCCTATGCCTGGAGCACACCACAATGTCAGACCTCTTCCACCCACACAGTGTTTCCACAAACGACGCAGGCACCGGGAGCCCTTCTTCTAGGTCTGGGAATGCTGAGAACCCTCCTGAAATCCAAATCTGCAGACACCAACCAAGGGCTAACCTTGCAAGCAGAACTTTCTAAGGAGAGAAGCCTCAGGCTTGCTATGTTCAATCTTCTGCACTGGAGAAAATGACGTAGCTCTGTGTTACACATGGGATGTCTTAAATCCAACACCCAAGTGCTCAGATTTTATACAAGATAGTAATTCTTGAGTAATGTTCAGATGATGAAACTTGAGTCAATACTTTTCTCATATTTGACTATAACATCAAAAATAAACTGCATATTACAAATCACCAACCAGGGCTAATAGGTCTCGAGGTTGCTGGTACTTCCTTTGCCATCCAGTAAGAGCGGGAGCTCAAGGATGACGCTTTGCATTTTATTACTAAGATAGGTAAACATCAGATCTGCTGCAGAATCAAACACAATTAAAACTTTAATTAACTGAAACCCAACTAGCCCCCATCTTCAAATAAAGAAACATTTGCGGGCAGGCGGGAAGGGGAATATAGAGGTTACAGTACTTCATTTTTAAGAAAAAAGGGCAAGTCAGAAGCTCATATATGGAATTTATTCAAAATAATCACCTCTTGCAGCCTCCCAAGGGTGGGCACGTATTTTACATCAACATAATTACATGGTGAACACTGAAGGACAAAATTCAGTGTCCTCCGACACATCACGTATTCATTCAGCATGTTCTCTCTATCGGCAGAAAACAGACCCATTGATTTGGAATGTATTTTTAATAATAGAAGTTCAAACAAAAGGTTTGTAACCAGTGTACCCCTATTTCCCAAACTTTGTGTTAACTCAGGATTTCCATGGTATGAAAATCTCTCAGTTATTTTCTGTAGAATCACCCACACACTGGTCCCTCGCTAGAGGCGAAATAAACCTGATATCCTTTAAGTTTTCACATAACCTGGTATCCTCTTGCGTACCTCGGTGAGGTAGCTAATCCCCAACCATCTTGCAAGAATCAGACCCAAGTATTATCAGCAGCCAGACAAACCCCTCATGGGTCTCCTCATCACACTCAGGGGAATGGGAAGTCCTGCTCTGACAAAGGCAAAAAGGCACTTCACATCAATACAAACTTCAGATAAAGCAGGAAGGCTGATAGCGTGAGGAAGGAGATGCTAACTGAGATTTAGGGTTCAGAGGCACCTGGGCTAAGCGCCAAACAAAATATACCTTCAGGAAGCATCAAAAGTGAAAAAGGCCTTGAAGTATTAAGAGAACTGTTATGCCGGCTATGAAACCCAACACGAATGGCAGACAGCATGGCTGCACGATTCTCACCCAGCAGACTCCACGGGGTTTTTACGAACAGTTTACATGCAGGGAGTTGGGGTCAAGGGAAAAGGACCCTTCTTCTTGGGGTTCAAAATTTTAAAAAATTGGCCAGGCATCATGGCTCAAGCCTGTAATCCCAGCACTTTGGGAGGCTGAGGTGGGCAGATCACTCGAGGCCAGGAGCTCAATACCAACCTGTGCAACATGGTGAAACCCCCTCTCTACTGAAAAACACAAGAAAATCAGCTGGGCATGGTGGTGCGCACCGGTTATCCCAGCTACTCGGGACGCTGAGGCACAAGAATCGCTTGAACCTGGGAGGTGGAGGTTGTAGTGAGCAGAGATTGCGCTACTGCACTCCAGTCTGGGCAACTGTCTCAAAAAATATATTAAAAAAAAAAAATTAAGGGCCGGGCGCGGTGGCTCACGCCTGTAATCCCAGCACTTTGGGAGGCCAAGGCAGGTGGATTACGAGGTCAGGAGATGGAGACTATCCTGGCTAACACGGTGAAACCCCATGTCTATTAAAAATACAAAAATTAGCCAGGAGCGATGGCAGGCACCTGTAATCCCAGCTACTTCGGGAGGCTAAGGCAGGAGAATTGCTTGAATCCGGGCGGCAGAGGTTGCAGTGAGCCAGGATCACGCCACTGCACTCCAGCATGGGTCACAGAGTGAGATTCTGTCTCAAAAATAAATAAATACATAAATACAATAAAAATTAAGAAGTTGTATTCTGATCACACTTCCCATTCACTTTCTAGACTTTGGCTTAAAGACACACTGGCCAAAGATGTTCTTTCAAAAGAGGCTGTCTTTGTATTCTCTTAATAGATCTTGCATTCAATTTTGTTTGTTTAGAGTACTTGACGATTGAGTTTCTTTCTCTTTCCATTCCCGTCTTTCTTTCCTTTTTTTTTTTTTTAATAAAAAAACAAACAAGAAGCCCAACAAGCACAACTACAGATCAACTTATTTTTAAGTATCTGAATAGCCCCAGGACATTGATCCAGCACTCCAGGCCCTAAACTGGATTGTCTCACTGCCTTAAAGAAAACCGGTAAATTATTTCCTGAACAAAAGCAAGGATCTTTTAGGTTCTATAATCTCATTTCAAATCCTTTTACCCACTCCCTACTCCTTTGGCCCTGATACTGCAATCCTCTTTGGGTAATCTGAGGTCCGCGGGTGCCAGGGCTGCAGTTGCCTTAGTGTTCCTCCCGGCTCGGTGCTGTCGCTCACTGCTGGGAGGGGCAGCGTGCCAGGGTTCGGGACCCCATAATGGCTCTGCTCTTACAGGGCAACTGTTAATAATTAGCAGGAAGCATTTTCCCTTTAAATCTCACAGCTTGAACGGTAAGATCTCGTAATGCCAAAGAAACATTTAATTCTAGAGAAGTGAGACTTGCTTCCAACATATTTTGTGTGGTTCTACCCATGCAATTAAATGGCTTCTTTCATCTATCAGTAGATGGTCATTAAGCCAGTTACTAAGGTGAAGTTGGGGGCATGAAGGGGAACAAGAGAGAATACAGGCTCCTGCCCTCACACAACTTGGAGTCTACTGAGAAGAGATGGCTTTAAAGTGTCAATGCCAGGACAAACAATGCTCAGGCCACACAAGGACATAGTGTTCTGGTCTGGAGGGAGTTGCAGAGAGAAGAACAGAGAAAAGAGGGAGCAACATGGTGGCACAGTCAAAATATGAAGGACATTCAGTAAGGCTGAGAAGGGGACTGGTGGGACAGTCAAGAGTCATACGAGATGCTTCTCTGCAAGGAACTGTCAGGGTAAACAAATGTTTCAGAGGAATCACCATGCTGAGTACTCGCTGAGTACTGGCCAGGTACAGCAGAGCCACACCAGGAAAAGGCAAGAAGGAGGCCAAGTGGAAGTCAATGGCAGCTATCCAATTAGAAGGTCATCCATCCATCCATTCAAAACTACTGACCTAGTGCTACTATGGGCTGGGGACTGTTACAGAGCCTAAGGATACAGCAGAGAGCAAAACAAAGTCCCTGCTCTCAAGGAATTTACACAAAACAAATATATAATGTGCAAGTGGCAATAAAAGCTAAGGAGAAAACCAAAGAAAGGCAATGGGAATAAATAATGACAGTGGGAGCCGGGTGCGGTGGCTCACGCCTGTAATCCCAGCACTTTGGGAGGCCAAGGTGGGCGGATCACGAGGTCGGGAGATCAAGACCATGCTGGTTAACATGGTGAAACTCCATCTCTACTAAAAATACAAAAAATTAGTTAGGTGTGGTAGCAGGCGCCTGTAGTCCCAGCTACTCGGGAGGCTGAGGTAGGAGAACCGTTTAAACCCAGGAGGCAGAGGTTGCAGTGAGCTGAGATCACGCCACTGCACTCCAGCATGGGTGACAGAGCGAGACTCCAACTCAAAAAAAAAAAAAAGAAAAGAAAAGAAAAGAAAGAATGACAGTAGGGCATGGGTATTTTGATGAGGTGGTTAGGGTAGGTGTCTTTGAGAAGGTGACACCTGAGCAAAGATTCAAAGAAGGAGAGGACCCAAAGAAGAAGAGGACCCGGCTGGGCACGGTGGTTCATGCCTGTAATCCCAGCACTTTGGGAGGTCAAGGTGGGCAGATCACGAGGTCAGGAGTTCGAGACCAGTCTGACCAACATGGTGAAACCCCATCTCTACTAAAAATACAAAAATTAGCTGGGTGTGTTGGCACACACCTGTAATTCCAGCTACTCAGGAGGCTGAGGCAGGAGAATTGCTTGAACCCAGGAGGCAGAGGTTGCAGTGAGCCAAGATCACACTACTGCACTCCAACCTGGGCAATAGAATGAGACTCTGTCTCAAAACAAACAAACAAACAAACAAACAAACAAACAAACAAACGGAGAGGACCCACAGCAGTGACAACATCAATCTAAAGGAGCAGGCACAGTGGGCAGCAGAGGGGGCCAGTTCCTGACAGAGAACAAAAGCAATTGGGGGTGGCGGTGAAGTGTAGATACTGGAACCACACTACTGGGGTCCAAGTTTTGGCTCTGTCGTTTACTAGCACTGTAACCTTGGATCTGTTTTAGAGACTCATTATAGAGGCAGGGACCTCTAGCATGGTGCCTTTGTGCTTCAGTTTCCTTATGGTGCCCTGGGCAACTCCTCAGATGCAGCTTAAGTTGCCACCTGCAACAGACATCATATAGACAACATCTGAGCCATCACCATGTGATGTCTGTGAGCCATTCAAAAATGAAAAGTATCCACCAAAATAATTAAACATATAGTCCAATTCCCAGCTTTGCTGATATCAGTAACAGCCAAGCAACACGCCCATTAGCTACAGTGATTTGTCCAATGGATATCAAAGAAATCTGCAAAGTTTTCTGTAACTATTGTTTTTGATGGGTTAAATTAGCACCATTACAGAACAGAAATTATTAATATATTCAGGGAGGTGGGGGGACATTTTTCTAATTTCACTTAAAGAGAAAATGCTACTTAGGCTTTTGAAATATTTATCACTCGTCAGAGTGCTGGGAAGCATTAAGAGAACCACAGCCTAAACATACTGATTTGGTTTGAAACAGCTAAGTGCGTGTGTGTATCTCTGTGTGTGTGTGTGTGTGTACACACATCTTTACTAATAGGGAAAACAAAGCAGTAGTAGGATACATGAGAAAATAACAGCAGAGCTACCCTTTGGAGAGAGAACATAGGAATACAGAGATTAAGAAGGTTTATGAGGAGGAATATGCAAAACAGCGTTTCATCCCGAGATGACAGCTACACAACTTTTTTCTTTGATCTCTTAACCACAGGGACCCACATACATGGGTCCCCTGAAAACCACAGCACGTTGTTGTGAGAACAGCTGAGAAGGCAGGAATCCTCCATCCTTGACTAGCACAACTGCCCGGAAGTCTCTGGAAAGAAACTGAGAGGCTTGAAGGCTGGCCCAGCATTTCTTAAAATCAAACCACCTGGGGATTGTATTAAAAAGCAGGTTCAGATCCAGCAGGTCTGGGGCAACATCTGAGATTCTGCATTTCTCCCAAGCTCCTGGGAAACACACAGGTTGCATATCCTTGGGCCACAGAAAGGCTCTAGGGTGGCGCTGTCCAACATGGTAGCCACTGGCCACATGAGATTAGTTACATGAAGACTAAAGAAAACTAAAAATGCAATTCCGTGGGCACACTGGGTGCATTTCAGGTGCTCAACCAGCCACATGTGAATAGTGACTATACAGTGGACAGCACAGACACAGAGTACTTCCGCCACGGCAGAGAGCTCGGCTGAGGTATGCTATTCTTCGAGCTCCTGCTCCCATGCCCATGTCAACACACACACACACACACACACACCACCACCCCCCCCCCCCCCCCCCCCCCCACAACCACCACCACCCCCACCACCCCCACCCCCGCCACCCCCGCCACCACTACCACCACTACCACCCCCACCACCACCACCACCACCACCACCACCACCATTATCACCACACAGGTCTAACCTCTAACTCTGCACTGTATCACGTCAGAGACCCAGGGACTGAGGCTACTGGGGTCTTTCTTCTTCTTCCTCATCTCATGCAAGAGTAAGAGGTGAAACAGTTCAGAACGGAGGGTGGAGAACCACTCTCTTTGTTAAAGGGAAACATCAGTGGAAGGGAAAGGAGTTGTAAACAGATACATTTATTGAACTATCTCTGTACAGAGGACATGACTTGTGGTGATCTCATTTAATAGCCACTACCCATTGTGGATGGTAGACACTATTGGCCCAGTTTTACAGATCAGTGAACAGAGAACAGAAGAGGTGACACTGCAGGCCCTGACATCACAGAGCTAGTGATGTGGCAGGTACAGAACTGCACAAGATGTGTGTGAGTCCCGAGACGATGCTCTGCCCCTGGGGGCTCAATGAGCTGAGCTGGAAATTACCTGTGCCTCTTGGGGACCAAGCCCAGCCCCTGTCCTGTCAAGTAAGATAGCATGGCTGTACTGTTAACACACAGGTCTGGCATCTCTCAACACTGAAAACAGTTCCATCCAAGACCTTAATCATGGAGAATTGTTAGAGACAGTGGCACAGAGAACTTTTAATCCAGAAAACACTTTTACTGATGATGAAAGAATATTTCTGTCAATGATGAAAAGCAAAACTATTGTATCTCATGCGTTCTCATTCAACAAATGTTTACTCAACAGCGACCATGTGCCAGGCACTGTGTGGGCTCTGCAGCTAAGTAAAGAACAAACCTATCATGTCCCTGCCCTCCCAGAGCACACACCTTCTTTCATAGGTGCTGTCAAAGAAGATAGCTTTCCTAAGGCAGAAACCTTTACATATTCTATCTATACCCAATTCCAACTCTCTGGATTCTTAAGAAAATATTAAACAATGAGGAATGAATAAGACACAAGTATATTTGCAACCCCAGGAACTGTACAGAATTTTAACTTTGCTTCATGTGCTGCTTTGAGAAGGACAATGATCAAATCAAAACTCTTCTTGAATCAAAAGCATCCTTTCACCAAGGCTACTTTAATACTTGTCACAATCCACAATCCTCTGGCTGCCTGAGAAGTCATCAAGAGTGGTGCACACACTCACAGGCGCACTGGACTTTAGTCAAAAGTAATGAATTTTGTGATAGAAAATTGATCTCTCCTGTTCCCATAAAGCAGGCTCTGTCGAAAGAGCAAACAAACAGGGCTGTAATAATTAATTGAAAAGAAAGAGTCTAATTAAATTTTTATATTAGAGTACATAATGGCCAGAAATAGTAAACATTGCTGTAAAAAAAAAAAAAAAAAGAATCAGAGCTGTAAAACCACTAAAAGCTCTATGACTCTTCAGACAACCAGCAACCACTTACCACTATTCAGTGCAAACACAGCTTCATCTTATTTTCTAGCCCATGGTAAATGGCATAAAGTAGGAAGAATAGAGAACCATGAAATATTTAGCCACTTACAACTCGGTACAATTCAACAACTATTTATTGAGCGCTTCCCGTGCCTGACATGGTGATCCATTTATCCTGCCAACATTTCCTGGGTATGTAATATGCACGCACACACGTATGTTCACACACACCCCACCCAACCCAGCTGTAGGGTCTTTCTTGGTGATTAGATGTAATCATTGGCTCTAGGAGATGAGTTCAATCCTGAAAGAGAAAAAGCACATGTACACATAGGACCACAACATGAGGCCATAATTGCCAAGTATCACCTAGATGGTCCAGGAAACTTATTCTGACATGCAGTGAGAGATCATATAATGCTTTCTTGAAAAGGTGAGATTTACATATAAAGCAACTGAAATATGAAGGAGTATACTAAGTTAAGGAGAGAAGAATGCTCCAAATATTTACCCGCCATTATTATATGATGAGATTAACGACTATAGATCTTATCCCTGACTGGGTGCCCCTTGCTAGGAGCTTGGCTGCTGCCGTCTTTGGGATTACCAGCCCTGGAATGCTGAGGATGGCACTTACAGAATTTAAAAGTGACAGGTACAGGACAGGGTTTAAACTGGGCAGGAAACAGACCTACAGCTTCAAGAGCAAAAGGAATGGATAATTTTAACCTAGTGGATTTATACAAATCCACAAGCAGACAGAAGGATAATGGTAAAAGGCACCTCTACCCGCCAAAAGCCCTATAAAAGTTGATGAGGCTATTTACAGATGGTATTTTTCTTCTGGAACTTCAGGGCAAGACATCTGTTTAGTCTTTCAGACTACTGGTTTACCCCTCAGATGGGGCCTCAAAGTGTTGCTAGGCTTCTGACCATACCAGAGTTGCCCAAGTCTCCCCAAAGGCACAGATGAGCAGGGAAACCACTTTAAAAACTTACAATAAATCCTCCTCACAAAGACTGGCTAATCTCGAGGTTTCCAGTCTTTAAACATTATAATAAGCAGAGGCCACCAGAATCAGAAGGAACCTTAGAGATGATCTAGCCCAACCACATGATTTTATAAACCTAGGGAGGGAAGTCCATTAAGATGAAGTGACTCAGGTTTACAGGAATTAGCACACAGCTAATCAGGGCCAGTGTCAACATGAAAAACCCAGGTTTTCAGACTCCCAAATAGCATTCTCCCAGACCACAGGCTAATGCCTTCCAAAATGTCACCGCTGTGTTTCAGTACTTCAGTACTTCTTCCTTTTGAAGGAAGAGCTTCAAAATAGCCAGGATCGTTAAACCACAGCACTTTTGCACAGATGACCGAAAGCGAGTCTCATGTTACGTTAGATTTGTTTACAAGTCCATCTTTCTAACTGGAGTGTATGCTCTGATGACAGGAAACCTGGCTCAGTCATCAGGGATCCCAAGTAACTCACACAAAGCATGGCACACAGGAGTTCCAGCAGCCCTGGATGAATGGGCGAAGAGACATTCCCATCAGCGGCACTGGATGAATGGGCGAAGAGACATTCCCATCAGCGGCACTGGATGAATGGGTGAGGAGACAGTCTCACCAGTCCAGCCTCAGAGGGAAAGGGAGATTTGGCTTTTTGGAGGATGGCCCTTAGGAATCCATCTGGGGCTCCAGAACAGGTAATTACATCACAGAGAATTCCACAATCTCAAATAACTGACACCACGACAAGAGTAGAGCTCGACGGGTGGTAACTAGATAAAGAGCAGGTACCATCCTCCATTTAGATGTGGAAGAGAAAGATATAAGACGTGCAATGAAATAGCTGCCTATCAGTCATGGGACCGGCACAGGAAGGAAAAGAGGACAAGCAGTACTCAGAGGCCACGGATGCAGGTTGCATCCGTCTCAGTTTATAACCATGCAGGACCTCGCCCTACCATCTGGGAAATACAGCAAAGTAGATGAAATGAGAGGAGCCACAGACCCTCACCACTGTGCAATTGTTTGGCAGATGGACCACACCAGAAATCATGTTGCCCAAGACATAGCACCCCTCACGGAACCAAGTCTAGTAGTACATGGGTAACAGATTCATTCTGACATCAATACTAGGTGTTAATTTTTCCCAGGCTGTGATGCTTACATACCCTTTAATACTAATAAAGCAGGAATAAAACCAAAACCTCAAGTTCTTTTTCATTATTATTTCCAGAATAACAATAAAAAAGTCCTCAACATTTAAAACTCAGAACACAGCAGAAAGGATTTGGGGTACGCCAGTGGTCCTCAGCTGGGGTTGGCTTTGCCCCCCAGGGAACATCCGGCAATATCTGCAGATGTTTTTGATCACTAAAACTTGGTGGTGAGTGGGGGTGCTACTGGCACCTGGTGGGTAGAGGCTAGGGATGTTTCCAGACATCCTACAAGGCACAGGATAGCCTCTCACAATAAAGAATTCTCTGGCCCCTGTCGGGCATGGTGGCTCACGCCTGTAATCCCAACACTTTGGGAGGCAAAGACGGGTGGAACACAAGGTCAGGAGTTCGAGACCATCCTGCCTAACATGGTTAAACCCCGTCTCTACTAAAAATACAAAAAAAATTAGCCAGGTGTGGTGGCGGGTGCCTGTAGTCCCAGCTACTAGGGAGGCTGAGGCAGGAGAATGGTGTGAACCCAGGAGGTGGAGCTTGTAGTGAGCTGAGATCGTGCCACCGCACTCCAGCCTGGGCGACAGAGCAAGACTCCGTCTCAAAAAAAAAAAAAAAAAAAAAAAAGAATTCTCTGGCCCCAAATGTCAATACTACCAAGGTGGAAAAACCCCGGGTGGACCTAAAACTCACAGACTATGCTAACAGTTTCAAGATCATTATCACGATGTGTGCCAGCCATCCCTGCTTCCCTGTCATTTGTGGTAAAGTTCAGTGTAACATAAAAATAAACTATTTTTGAAGCACTTTCTTAGCTCCCAGTAAGCCCAGTTAACTGTTTTCACTGGTGGAGTTGGAGAGACATCCTCCAGGTTTCTTTTAATGCTCCTGCTGACTTGAGGGCTGCAGAGATTCTGACAGGGTGGTTGGAAGCACAAACCTGTTTGTCAATAACAGTGGAGGGGCTAGAAGGACAAGGGCAGTACATCTCTAATGCCCTCAAATAGAGCCAACGGTAGACTCCTATCTGCCACAGCTTGTATGGGCAGAAATTACCCTGCACTGGGAGTATCAAAAATCTTAAGTCAGCTACAAGGAAGAAACAGACATCCCGCCTCTGCTACCCAGCTGCCCCTGACCTCATTTCTGGCTCACCCCGAGTCTTCTGACTCTCATATCCAAACATGTGAAGCAAGAGTACAAAATGGAGCCAGCGTGAATCACCGTTAACTTGTGGGTAGAAGCATGTCGCTTGAATTGCCATTTGCTGGGAGTCTGGAGGTCTTGCAAAGAGAGAGGGAATAGTAAAGAGAGAAAAGGCTATTTGTTTATGGGTTAAGGCTAAAGACCAACTGATGAAAGGGGTGAGACCAAAAGAAAAACCATAAACGATGTTTTTCCTTGGCATTCCAAAAGCAAACTGTGGGTTTATCCAAATGCTGCAATTGGAAAAATCAGAGCTATGAGCACATGAAAGGTCACTGGCTAAGCATCGCTGGCTGCTGTAAAATGCATCACCTGTGGAAATGCTAGCAGTCATCACCTGCCAGGGATTCCAGAATCAAGGCCACACTTGGCCACAGTCGGTTCCACGGATTCCTAAGGCCAGGGAGCCTGTCCTGTTTGCCTCAGAATCCTCAGGGCCTGGGCCCAACCAGGGGTACGCTGAAGGAATACATGGTTGCTGGAATGTAAAATGAGGTCTGTCTGAAAGATGTGTTGTTCTGTTTCTTCTTCTTCTGTTGTACCTGGATTCATTTTAGATTGTGTGATAAAATACACAAAATATGAAATTTGCCATTTTAACAATTTTTTAGGTGTACATACAGTTCAGTGGCATTTGATACAGTCACGCTGTCGTGCAACCATTCCTACTATCTATTTCCAGAACTTTTTCATCATCCCAAACAGAAACTCTGTACCCATTAAATACTAACTCCCCATTCCCACCTTCCCCCAGGCCCTGGTAACCGCTAATCCACTTTCTGTCTCTATGTATTTGCCTATTCTAGGAAAACTTCATGTAAGTGGAATCACATGGTATTTGTCCTTTTGTTCTGGCTTTTTTCACTTCGCATAATGTTCAAAGTTTATCTATGTTGTAGCCTGTGCCAGAATTTCATTCTTTTCTAAGGCTGAGTAATATTCCATTGTCTGTACAAGCCACATTTTGTTCATTCACCACCGGTTAGTGGACGTTTGCGCTGTTTCCATGAGTGTTGCTTTTTAAACAGGATGATTTACGGATTTAGTAAAAGCACTGGTGAAGGGAACTGAGGATGAAGAACAGATTCAGACTCAATCTATTACTAACTCCCCATGTGATCTTAGGTCCCACATGGGTCTCCTCTGTTTTTTCAGTTGTGAAATTGAGGAACTGAATCAGACCAGTCTTCTCTAACATATTTTTGGCCACCATTTATAGTAAGAAATAGACTTCATAATGACTGAATTCACACAAACATACACACGTAACTGAAAGAAAGGTTTCACAAAATAATAACCTCTCTACAACACACTCTGGTATTTCTTATTCTACTGCATTTTTTTCATAAAACAAAAAGATAGTTGTAACCCCTAAATTGATTCCATAATCCATTATGGAGTGGTAATCTTTTAGATTACTTGTTCCCAAATTGGTGTTCCTTGGAATATGTTGGTAAGTTTTTTTTTTTTTTTAATGTCTGTTTAAAGCTGATTTTTTTTAAATGTCTGTTTGACAAAATGTAGGAAACATCTTAACTTTGGCTTACTACAAAGAAGTTATAATGAGCTGCGTTTCCCAAACTTATTGACCACAGGCAACTTCATGTATACTCAAAAGTAAAGTCCTAACAACTCCAGGAAACTGTCCATGTGGTATCCCACCTAAGGACTCTAAACTGGGTGATTTTAGGTTCTTTTCTGCTCCAATATTCTATGATTTAAGACACTAATTCTCAACATGTATTTTCTGTTGCACAGTGCAGAGAGGGGCAGACAGCCTGCACAGTTAACTATGACTCACTAAGCCAATGATTTTAAATACCATATCCAGCTCTCCAGGGTCAGGAAAATTATATACATACATTTTAATAAAAGACTTCATCTTTTAAGAGAAATTTTAAGTTCACAACAAAAGTGAGCAAAAAGTACAGTCAGTTCCCACATACCCTTACCCCCAGCCCCGGTCTCCATGGCCTTTCCTACCATCAACATCCTATGTAATTTTTTTTAAAGTCCTTCTAGTGATTCTGATGCTTCACTCCTTGCCCCTTAATGCTGGTCTAGAGACTTTGTGAAAACGAAATTTTCCAGACAAAAATCCACCTCAAGATGGATTAAAACTTTAATTCAGTGTAAGACTTGAAACTGTTAAACTAGAAGAAAACAAAGGGGCAAACCTCCATGACATTGGGTCTTGGCGATGATTTTTTGGATACGACACCACAAGTACAGGCACAAAAGCAAAAGTAAGTAGGACTACACCAAACTAAAACGTTTTTTGCACAGCAAAGGAAATAGTCCACAAAATGAAAAAGGCAACCTACAGGATGGAGAAAATATTTGCAAAGCACATATCCAATAAGGAGTTAATATCCACAACAGAAAGGCACTCATACAACTCAACGGCAAAAACAACAAAACAAATCCCACAAATAACCCAGTTTAAAAATGGGTAAAGAACATGAATACACATTTCTCTAAAGAACACACACAAATATCCAGCAGGTATATGAAAAGGTGCTCAACATCACTAATCATCAGGCAAATGCAAATCAAAGCCACAGTGAGCTATCACCTCACACCTGTAAGAATGGCTACTATCGGAAAGACTCTATGTATTGGCAAGGATGTGGAGAAAAGGAGAAACTCTTATATGTTGTTGGTGGAAATGTAAAATGGTTCAGCACCTGTTATGAAGAACAGTATGGAGTTTCCTCACAATGTTAAAAACAGAATAGCTGGGTGTGGTGGCTCATGCCTGTAATCTCAGCACTTGCAGATCACCTGAGGTCGGGAGTTCGAGACCAGCCTGGCCAACATGGTGAAACCCCATCTCTACTAAAAATACAAAAAAAATTAGCCAGGCATGGGGGCGCCTGCCTGTAATCCCAGCTCACTGGGAGGCTGAGGCTTGAGAATCGCTTGACCCAGGAGACAGAGGTTGCAGTGAGCCGAGATGGCGCCAACGGCACTCCAGCCTGCGTGACACAGAGAGACTATTAAAAAAAGAAAAAGAAAAAGAGAAAAGAAAAACAGAACTACCATAAGATCCAGCAATTCCACTTCTGGATATATATCCAAAGGAAATAAAATCACTATTTCAAAGAGATCTGCATCTGCATGACACTTTCAATTTCACTGCAGCATTATTCACAATAGCCAAAATATGGAAACAATGTAAGTGTCCACTGACAGACGAATGAATGAAGAAAATGTGGTATATACGTATACACAAAGGAATATTATTTGGCCTTAGAAAAGAAGGAAATCCTGCCATTTCTGACAACATGGATGCACCTAGAGGACATCATGCTACATGAAACAAGCCAGACACAGAAACATTAATAGCACATGATCTCACTTATATATGGAATCTAAAAAGGCAAACTCACAGAAAGAGAGTAGAAGGGTGGTTACCAGGGGTTGGGGTTGTGGGGTGAGGCGGGCTGGGGGAAATGAGATGATGTTGGTCAAAGGGTAAAAGCTTGCAGTTATAAAATGAGTAAGCTGGCCGGGTGCGGTGGCTCATGCCTGTAATCCCAGCACTTTGGGAGGATGAGGCAGGTGGATCACCTGAGGTCAGGAGTTTGAGATGAGCCTGGCCAACATGACAAAACCCTGTCTCTACTAAAAACACAAAAATTAGTCAAGTGTGGTGCTGTGCACCTGTAGTCCCAGCTACTTGAGAGGCTGGGGCAGGAGAATGGCTTGAACCTGGGAGGTGGAGATTGCAATGAGCCAAGATCACGCCACTGCACTCCAGCCTGGGTGAGAGAACAAAATTTCATCAAAAATGAAATGAAATGAAATGAAATAAAATAAAATAAAAAGCCCTGGAGACCTAATTAACAGCACAGTGACTACAGTTAATAATACTATATTTTATACTTTAAATTTACTAGTAAGAGTTTTGTTTTTTTTTTTTGAGATGGAATCTTGCTCTGTCACCCAGGCTAGAGTTCAATGGCGTGATCTCAGCTTACTGCAGCCTCTGCCTCCCAGGTTCAAGCAATTCCCTGCCTCAGCCTCTCGAGTAGCTGGGATTACAGGGGTGCATCACCACACCCAGCTAATTTTTGTATTTTTAGTAGAGACAGGGTTTCGCCATCTTGGCCAGGCTGGTCTTGAACTCCCAACCCCACGATCCACGTGCCTCAGCCTCCCAAAGTGCTGGGATTACAGACGTGAAAAAGAGTAGATCTTAACTATTCTCATCTCACACACACACACACAAATGGTAACTATACGAGGTAATAGATATGTTAATTTGTTTGTGGTAATCATTTTATAATGTGTATAACACAATATCACACTGTACACCTTAAATATCCACAATTTTTATTCATCAATTATATTTCAATAAAGCTGAGAGTACAGAAGGACCAAAAACTCCCCAAGTTTTCCAAGACTAATTGTAAAACAACTCAGCGGTCTAGCACATTACTTTCAGCTGAGTCTCTCAAACTGCATATCATTCCTGCACCTGCTTAGATTATTGAAAACATCCTCACATGTAGCGTTTTGCCACAAGTGGTCCATTGAACTTGGCACAGCCAAAATGACCAACAGGGCTTATCATTCCTATGATCTCAGTCTTGCCTCAGCAAATATGCAATTTAAAAACACTATTTGGATAATTATTTAGAGCTTAATTTTTATACACTTGGGTCACCCAATCAGCCAGGCATTTTTGGAAGAATCTTCACTGCTTATTCCTTAACAAAATAAAATTAACCCTGTGTCTTCAATCCATTTTATGACTTCAATATCAAATAAAAGGATGCTAATCATATCTATTCATTTTTATTTCACAAATATTTACTGTGTACAATACTGGCGATTCAGGACAGTGGTTAGAGAGATTTTTATTTTTAAAGAATGTTAACAAAATATATATTGCTCTTACAACAATAATTTTCCTTTTTTTTTTTTTTTTTTTTTTTTGAGACGGAGTCTCCCTCTGTCACCCAGGCTGGAGTGCAGAGGCGCAATCTCGGCTCACTGCAAGCTCCGCCTCCTGGGTTCACACCATTCTCCTGCCTCAGCCTCCCGAGTAGCTGGGACTACAGGCGCCTGCCACCATGCCCAGCTATTTTTTTGTGTGTGTGTATTTTTAGTAGAGATGGGGTTTCACTGTGTTAGCCAGGATGGTCTCGATCTCCTGACCTCGTGATCCACCTGTCTCGGCCTCCCAAAGTGCTGGAATTGCAGGTGTGAGCCACCACGCCCGGCAGAACAATAATTTTTTTTGAAAATCTCAATTCAAAAGATGGTGAGAGCCCTTGTCAATTCTCCCTACAGACATATAAAAAAAAATCACATATAAGAAATGATTAGAAAGATAGCTGAAGTACAGACATTCATTCCCAAAATGACTGAGAATTTAAGAGGAACAAAACAAGAGAAAACCCTCATTTGCTCTAAGAAGAATTGATGGACAAGAAAGCTTTATAATATGGTGAGGTTTGACTTTCTTTTTTTCTTATTAAACAAACAGTATAAATAATCCCTAAAATATTACTGTGTAATTTTCTCCCCACCCTACATTCGCTTCTCTACGTTGTCTAAAACAGAAGTGATCCTTACACACACACACACACACACACACACACACATATTCATGATCCTTAGTCACCCTCTCCCTATCTTCCTAACGGTGCTTCCGTCCATTCATCCATCCATCCATTCATCGGTCCACAGAAAATCCTCTCTGCTTCCTCGGCACGCCTTCCCCATCAGTTTCCATGGCTTTCCCTCTAATTGTCATTGTTCCCTCACCATTCCCAGTTTCCAATGGCAGGAACTCTCACCTCCCATCTCTCTTACTCTCACTATGCTACAAACCCTAAATTCCTTTTTCACAAGTGATATGTCATTCTTCCTTTCCAAAGCTCACGGAAGAATGTTTCTGTAGAAGACAGTGACCACACGGTGGCAAATTACCTTGAGAACTCAGGCTCTGGGGTCAGAACAGTCAGATCAGGCCAGCTCAGGTCCCAGCTCAGCCATCTGCAAGCTGTGTGACCTGCTCTTTATGGGCACATGACGGCCTCTCACATGCTGTCTGTATACCAAGTCTGACACACAGTAGGTGCCCAATAAATGCTTGATTTTCTGCCTCTCAATCAAAATCCAGAATGGTTTGGAGTCCAAAGTAGATGGAATAAAATAAATTTAAAATTCTTTACAATCCTATAGTGCTAAAGAGCTTACTTTCATAGTTCATTTCTTAGAAGCCTAGAATATCAGACGGAAATAGATTTTTGTTTTACTCTACATCAAAGAGTTGTATTAGAGAAACTCAGGTTGGTTTTCCTATAACTTTAACTTCAACAACTCTGATGATGGAACATGCCACATTTAAGGGGTGAGGGTAAGAAGCGGTGGTGTTAGAACTTCAAAGGGCTTTAATAAGAATAAAATTCCATTGGAGTTACCATATGTCCAATCCTTCCTTTCTCAAGAACAGTCCATTACAAATCAGGGAGGGGGAGGTGTCCCAGAGAGGAGTCCTTAGGGAGTCCGGCCATGGCATGCCGCCAGAATGCCTCCAGAAAAATCAGGGCCTCTGGCACCACAGATTTGTGAGTTCTGAACACTTATTTGGAAGTACAAAGAATTGAGATCTTCCTCTTTTAGCAGGTAGAGAAGGAAAGCATTTGGGTGACTTTCTTACTAAGGGATCAAACTGCGACAGGGAGATTTCCTGGGAGAGAAAAGCAAGATTGGGAGCTGGGAGGAGCCGGGCTTTGTTCTCATCAAAGAAGAAAAGAATGTAGGGGAAAAAAACTAATGAGTGACTGCCAAGAGATTTAAACACGGATTATGTATCTGGTAGAGAAAGAACACAATTGAGTGTTTGGGCTGGCCTGGGGTGAAAACTTTTCCCATTATGATTGGGGTAGGGAGAACTCCGGCGCCTTACCTTTCAAGTGCCAGTTCCACAGAAATGTACAGAGGAGCAGAGGGAGGCTTCTTTTCAAAGGAATAATGAACGAGACAAAGCTGGAGCAATTCCTGGCCTGCACCACCTTCAGCATATTTGCTTTATTATTATTATTTTTTTTTTGAGATGGAGTCTTGCTCTGTTGCCAGGCTAGAGTACAACGGCACAATCTTGGCTCACTGCAATCTCTGCCTCCTGGGTTCAAGCAATTCTCCTGCCTCAGCCTCCTGAGTAGCTGGAATTACAGGCACGTGCCACCAAGCCCAGCTAATTTTTGTATTTTTAGTAGAGATGGGGTTTTGCTATGTTGGCCAGGCTGATCTTGAACTCCCGACCTCAGGTCATCCACCCGCCTCAGCCTCCCAAAGTGCTGCCATTACAGGCGTGAGCCCCCGTGCCCAGCCACATTTGCATTTTCTATGGCAGCTGCAAAATGTTTCCTCCTGTGACAATATTTGGTACCTTGGAGTCAACAGCCTGGAATTTATAACTTTTCTATCCCAGGGCAGCCTGATGGGTCTCTTAGGCTTCAGGAATGACCAGGTCCAAACAGTCTGGCCTCATGCGTACCCAGAGGGACACCCAGACCCTGGCAGACAGATGGGGAAGTAGATGGAAGGTCAGAAACACCAACACTGCAAAACTGCTAAATTGTCTTTAGAGGGAAGAGATATAGAGTCCAGCTTCTCCCTCCCCCTCCGAACATCTGGACTTGTGACTGTAAAGGCGAGGAGGGTGGCCAATGATTTCTGGCATCCCAGGGCAACTAAAGGAAAATATTTTGCACTACTCTCATAATGTATGCTATGCATTCTAAGATAAATCATGGATAAATAATATATTTTGAATAACACCTACATGCGAAGTTTATAGCACAGGGAGAACGTGCAAAGGGTCCCGGTTTTCCCAGATCTTAAATCTAGGGGAAAGCACAGAACATAAAGTGTAAAAAGATTCCTTACAATACAAAACCATATATACAAGGGCCAAACTGGTATGCAGCCAGGTGCAGTGGCTCATGCCTGTAATCCCAGCTGGGCACGATGGCTCGTGCCTGTAATCCCAGCACTTTGGGAGGCTGAGATAGGTAGATCACCTGAGGTCAGGAGTTCAAGACCAGCCTGGCTAACACGGGTGAAACCCCAGCTCTACTAAAAATACAGAAATTAGTCGGGTGTAGTGGCAGGTGCCTTTAATCTCAGCTACTCAGGAGGCTGAGGGAGAAGAATCACTTGAACCTGGGGGTGGGCAGGGAGGCGTGGAGGAGGTTGCACTGAGCCAAGATCGTACCACTTCACTCCAGCCTGGGTGAAAGGGCAAAACTCTGTCTCAAAAAAAAAAAAAATTAGTATGCAGCGTTTGCAGAAACAAGACTAAGCAATTATCAAAAAAAAAAACAGTGGTAATGGTGAGGAATTCATTGGCCTTCCCTGGGCCAGGACGAGGGCTAGGCATTTGGTACATCATTTTACTTCATTTAATCCCTAAAGCACTCGTTTAAGACAAGTATTCTTTTTGTTTGTTTGTTTTTGAGGCAGAGTTTCATCTTGTTGCCCAGGCTGGAGTGCAATGGTGCGATCTCGGCTCACTGCAACCTCCGCCTCCTGGGTGACTTGCTGGGATTACAGGTGCCCGCCACCACACCCAGCTAATTTTTGTTAATTTTAGTAGAGACGAGGTTTTGCCACGTTGGCCAGGCTGGTCTCAAACCCCTGACCTCAGGTGATTTGCCCGCCTTGGCCTCACGAAGTGCTGGGATTACAGGTGTGAGCCACTGCGCCCAGCCTATGAGTAACAAAACGGAGGCTCAGAGACCAGAGGCTTCAGGTAACATGCCCAAGGTCACATAGCTAGCGAGTGGCCCAGGCGAGGCTCTAACCTGAGCCTCTTTCTAAGACTTACTGAGATCTGCTCTGGGCCTGCTGCGACAGTGGCCAACCTGCAGGAGCTGGGACGAAGCATGGAGACCCTCCAGTCCCCGCCTGCGCCAGGGCAAGTGTGTGGTTCTCGGGTCCTGCTCTTTCCGATGCTGGGGAGGCAGAACCTCTCAGGGGCACTAAAGCACGTGGGAGACAGGCCCAGGACAGTTTCTGACTCCTGCTCTACTGCGGGCAGGATCGGGCCGGCGGGGAAGCCAGAGTCACGGCTTGAGAGCTTCAGACTGTGGGATCCTTTTCGTTTCTCTGCTTCCTCACTGTTTCCTCAGACTGGCCTCTTCCTCCTGAGGGTGACACAGCTGCTGCGTCCATCTGTAGCACCAACTCGGGGCCACTCCCCTGCAAATGCAGGTGAAGCTAAGCCCGGGCTGGAGGCTGCACCAAAGCCAGGCCAGAACCCCCACCTCCCATGCGGGCCCCTGCTGGGAAGCTTGAAATGCTGGGAAATCTCTCGACGTGTTTCTCATCAGTAGAAAAAAAAAGAATAGGAGGGTTGGGGGCAGCCGGGGGGTGGGGCAATTTCCAGTTCAGAAGAATCCTAAGTTAAGAAACTCTGCTCTCCTTACAGTTAAAACAAACAAACAAAAAGCTTTCATTCAGAAGCCCCACAACTGCAAAGGGAAAGAAAGGAAAGAGAAGACGGAAGGGGATGCAGGGGAAGGAGGTAGAAAAAGCTACTAAAATTTGCTAATGTTTTGTCCCCTCCGAATGTGTTTTTTCCCGTTCATTTTTCTCCTTGCCAAACTGGTTGGGGCGTGTGTTCTGAGGGAAGCGGGGAACTAATGTGTGTTAGAGAGACATACATTGGAATAAGCAGCTCATAAACAGACTTTGACCAAAACTTTCCATTTAAAAGTAAATACACAGAAAACATGTCTCAACTTGGACTACGGTGATTGAGCAACTCAATCTGAGAAGATAAGGATTTTTTTTAATGTGTCTCAATGGTTTATAGAGGCTTTCTCCAGATGATTTAAAAATCAGCAAAAGTTAGGAATTAATGTGGAATCTCTGATGCTTCCCACGCTCTTTCCGCACCTCTCACATCCACGGCAGAGTCTCAGAGATGCTTTGACAAATAATGAAACACGAACCTTATGTAAGAAAAACAAAAGGTTATGAATGTGATCAGAGACTCTGGCCAAGAACATGTGCTTCCACAAAACAAGGACACCAGTTTGGCTCTTCCACGGAGATTTATGCAAAGGGTGGGTGTTATTCTCATTAATTCAGTGGATAAACAATAGGGGGGAGGTCGGGATGATTTGATGGACAGCTTTTGGAAATGATCTTCTGCTTGGCAAAACACTGCCGTGATCATTTTATTCACACGGAAGGAAATGCAAAGAAGTGTCACTAAAACAAGGGAGGTAATTGTAGGGCATGAATCAAAAAGCTGGATGACACAGAACGAAGAGTAACTGAATTAGTCCCATCATGGTCTTGAAATCTGCACTTAATTTCAAGAGAAGAGCCTGACCTCTCATTGCTGGCTAACAAAGCTATGCATCTATTCCCTCATGTTTCATTTCCCCCTCATAAACTACAAACACCATGTTACAGAGGGATAGCCTGCGACTGGCATGGCAGCTCAATAGACTTAGAAACAACATCTCAAGAGCTGGAAGGGATAACCCAGCAGTTCTCCAGTAAGAGTTAAATTTTGGGATGACCCTGGCAGCTGGTTGTCTAGCCTCGACTGGCATCACTGGGGGTAGCTCATTCTACCTTCATCCCCTTCATCTGTCCATCCACCCATCAACTCAAGCATTTACCCAGCTTCAGTTATGTGTCTGGCACATTGTCAGATGCTGTTCCGTCTTGAGCCCAAATCCTTCTTTCTCTAATTCGATCCATCAAGTCCATGATGGTGCGCATGCTGGCATGCTAACCTTCTGAAGGTGCTCTCCCGGGTTACACGTTCCCAGTTCTTCAACAGTAACACATGGACGCCCCTGCCAGCCTGATCACTGTCCTTATCAATCCCCCATTCTATGTTCTTCAAATCTTTTATGAATGATGGGTTCCACTTCCGATCTAATTCTACTGCACCTCTACTTCTTAATCTCCCTCCTTTGTTAATCTAGAACATCGGGAAGTATTTAGTGTGACCAGAACTTAGAGAAGATAAAATGCTGAGATCAAAAATATTCTATGAGACCATCTTAGATGGGCTGGTAGCAGGTTTTTATTTTCTATTATTGACGAAAAGTTTGCCATTTTTACACTTCTACAAGACAAAGTGCCGCCTGTTGTTTCACACTGTACATGGTTGATTTCATGCACTTTTGACAGTTCTTTCATATTTCTAACATGAGGATTAATTTCTCCTCCTCTGGGAAGGCGAGGGGTTTGACAAATATGCAGAACGCAGGTCAGCCCCACTTTGCAGACACTTCCCCCCTAACAATGCCTAAGGTGTGGCTGTGCTCAGGAATCCTTGGCTGGCTATCCTAAGAAGCAAATACTCACACCAAGCAAATCCGCAAAGACTCCAGGCCCCTACTGGGCCCATCAACACTGCAACTTTCCTCTCATGAGGTATTGGAAACACAGAGCTTCTTTGGTATCCATCATCTCAGGAGTTAGGTCAATGGAAATTTATCTGTAGTAGATTTAAAGAACTTCTAACGCTTTGGCTATTAAAATACAAACCAGGGACTGAGGGCACCTCAGGAGGTCAGAAGATAAAAAGGTAACTCAGAGTGGCTCTCTCAGCCATGAGTTTGACTCAGTACCTGAGTAAAGTAGATATAATCAGCCCGGCTACTTAAACATTCGACTTTCAAAGCGTGAAAACAGAATGAAACTGGATGACTGGGCACAATATTCATGAGCTACCCCTGATACAAAGTGCTCAAAGATAACAGGGACTGTTTTCCATTTAAATAAAACAACACAGGATTGACTCAGAATTAAATGTACAATGAACAGCATACTGAAGGCAAAATGCTGAGACCAAAATTATTCTATGAGACCAACTCAGGAAATATAATGGGAGTCAAAAGATAATATAATTTGATATGAAAATAAAATTATAGC
This sequence comes from Theropithecus gelada, assembly GCF_003255815.1. Lineage (NCBI taxonomy): Eukaryota > Metazoa > Chordata > Mammalia > Primates > Cercopithecidae > Theropithecus > Theropithecus gelada. Next base: position 90,745,333 of record NC_037675.1, read on the forward strand.
CAACTAATGGATTTTTACAGCTCCCACTGTAAATGAGCAGTGTGTTTTTTAAAGAGCGTGCCCTTACAATGTAAGCCTTTCCTATTCTTCATCCGCTCCAATTTTTTAACAAAATGTAATTTATATTTGGAAGTACTATCATTTAGAAAGCGCTGGTATTCAATCCCACATCTATTTTACCGCATTAATTTACCACACTCTTCTACCTGTTTAGCACCATGAAGCTTCATATTGATTTTTTTTAATTTAATATTCTTTTAAAAATTACTCCAAGCAAAAAGGTGCTGTTTAAACATAATCTTTCAAAATGCATAATGCCTCACGCTTTTAAATTAAACTTATCCAAATAAGTGTGTTGAATATGAGGGGCATTTAAAAAACTATTTCGGGTTTCCATCAAATATGTTGCTTTCAAGTAAATATAAGGGTAATACTGAAGCAACTAATCTAAATCCTTGCATTCTTTCTTTATGCTTGACTGAATTAACACTTGCAAGGACACAACAATCTAACAATTAAACTCCTTCAATGGAAGTTAAAACTGATTTCACTGTGGCTTTGCAGTGCTTCTGCCAACTATTAAATGCACAACACTCTGAATAACTAGAATGAAAGATGTCTTATAAATTAAAAAATTATTGGATCCTATCCAAGCAATGAATAAGCTATTCCTTGCTGTGTGCAAATTCAGCATTCTGAGTGGAGGAATTAACACCGTTATGTTAACAAGATTAACATTTAAAGGATATTCTAATCTTCTAATTGTCTAAAAGGATGAGTTCCCTAAATACCTCAGTACCTTCCCTACCTCCTCCCAATGCAATTCCCCCATCTAGAATTCTCAGCCTCAATACGACAGCCGAAGATTATTTACCTGGTGAAGAACAACTGATAACTTTGTTAATCTGAATATACAGTGACCACTCTGTACAATTCCTATACCCTTACCAGTGTTACTCTATGAAGACATTTAAATTACCAAAAAAAAGAAAAAAAAAAAATTCAATAGGGCAGCAGGCAGGATAAAATAGAACTTGCTGAGTCAGCACTAAAATCTGCCATTTTCGTTAAGAACCTCAATATCAGAAAGGCCGAAATCTTTGCCATTAATGTGTGTGGGGTTTTTTTTCTTTTTTGCGGCTCATTAAATTCCTCTGAAGAAGCAAAAAGAAACAGAGCTAAAGGAGAAGCTAAAATGTCTGGAATTCATTTTCAAAAAAAAGATGAGAGTAAAAGAAACTTTCTTTTGGTTGTTTGGTTTGTTTTGAGATAGAGTCTCGCTCTATTGCCCAGGGTGGAGTGCGATGGCACAATCTTGGCTCACTGCAACCTCTACCTCCCAGGTTCAAGCAATTCTCCTGCCTCAGCCTCCCAAGTAGCTGGGATTACAGGCGCCTGCCACCACACCCAGCTAATTTTTGTATTTTTTGGTAGAGACGGGGTTTCACCATGTTGGCCAGGCTGGTCTTGAACTCCTGACCTCAAGTGACCCACCCACCTTGGCCTCCCAAAGTGTTGGGATTACAGGCATGAGCCAACACACCGAGCCAAGGAACTTTCTTGAAATATTCCAACTCTGCAAACTTTATAGTCTTCCAAAAAATAAATCTTTAGACCTAGATCAACAAATGAAAGTCTTGTGAATTTTTCTAACTCTGTACATGTTAAGCCACAATACTTTACATGAAATATAGAATTACGATGTCATTATTTTTACATTGAAAATTTTAAAGCAAGAAAAAAAGGAAAGCTCATTGAAGAATAAAAAACTCTCTCAATCAGTTTCTGACCATCTAACACCCAATCATGGCCGATCCATCACGGAGGCCAAAGGCACATACGATGCTGGGATTTCTTTGGAATTGCCAAGGAAAAACAAAACAACACTGGCTCTGAAAACCGATCATCCAGGAAACTCTCCATAAACCATACTGTTTGATTAAATGCAAAACCTGTTCTCCAACCACGGTGAGGGAGGATTAAAACGTTTTTCTGGAAACTGACTTTGGATTGGTGCCTATAGCAGAGAAGGTATCACATAAGACCCATATACATGTCACTCTCTAAAAACAATCTGTTGTCATAAACATTATTATGGGGAGAGCTACTGTTTATAGGGTGTGAATGTAGTGATATAAAGTTTAAATACCTCCATTATAAGTACCAAAATCACAAAGTCAAGGTCACCCACTGGGGAACTGTCTTTTCATTTAACTATCAGACATTGAGAAAGGTTAGAAAAATAGAAATTTCCTAAAAAGTTGGTGGGAATGTGGATTAGAACCAAGTGTAAAATCAGAAGACAATTTGGCAGTGTCTACTGGAAGCACTAAAATATGCATATTCTTTAATGAGAAATGACATATCTAGGAAGGAGGGGCACAGGCAACATAAAGATTAAAACAGCTCGATGGACTTTCCCGAAGAGGTGTGGGCAAGCAACCGAAATACACCACCCCTCCTTCCACTTTCCAGGTCTAGATTCTGAAGGCCACACGCCAGAGTCTCCTTGGCAAAGGTGTAGATTCCCCAAGCAAGCTGGCGTGGCTCGTTTGTACCTGAGTAGCCCGAGCTCAGCCACGGGTACTCTACTAAGCCCAGTGGAGTGTCATTTCACAAAACTACCGTTCCAAGAACTGTGGCATCCAAACTACAAAGAGACCCCTCGTGTGGCTCGGCGGATCTTCCACAGAATGAGGCAAAAGCAAGAGCCCTTCACAACCCGCTCTTCCCTGAAGTAGGTCAGGCGACTCTCAGTGATGCAGTGATTTTACTTTTCATTCTACCAAAAACGATTTGGATATTTAAAATTGATCAATGAGTCTGCATTTTGGAGGCGGCTTTTTAAAAAAAAAAAAACCAACAGAAAAGTTACAAAGACAGCACAGAAAGCTCCTGTATACCCCTCACTTAGTTTTCCCTAATGTTAACACCATATATTACTAACAAGACATTTGTCACAACACTGGTATACTACTATTTTTTTATTTCAATAGTTTTTGGGGTACAGATGGTTTTGGGTTACATAGATAAATTATTTAGTGGTGATTTCTGAGATTTTAGTGCACCTGTCACCCCGTAGTCTTTTATCCATCCTAACCCCCACCCCCCCGAGTCCCCAAAGTCCATTATATCATTCTCATGCCTTTGCTTCCTCACAGTTTAGCTACCACTTATAAGTGAGAACATATGATATTTGGTTTACCATTCCTGAGTTATTTCACTTAGAATAACGGCCTCCAGGCCAGGCACAGTGGCTTACGCCTGTAATCCCAGCACTTTGGGTGGCTGAGGCAGGTGGATCACAAGGTCAGGAGTTCAAGACCAGCCTGGCCAAGATGGTGAAACCCTGTCTCTACTAAAAACTACAACAGTTAGCCAGGCATTATGGTTGGCACCTATAATCCCAGCTACTCGGGAGGCTGAGGCAGGAGAATCGCCTGAATGTGGGCGGCAGAGGTTGCAGTGAGCCAAGATTGCAGCACTGCACTCCAGCCTGGCAACAGAGTGAGACTCCATCTCAAAAAATAAAATAAAATAAAATAAAAGAATAATGGCCTCCAGCTCCATCTAAGCTGCTGCAAAAGACATTATTTTGTACCTTTTTATGGCTGAGTAGTATTCCATGGTGTATATATACCACATTTTCCTTATCCACTCGTAGGTTGATGGGCACTTAGGTTGGTTCCATATCTTTGCAGCAGCGAATTGTGCTGCTATAAACATGCAGCATACTACTATTACTATTAACTAAACTGCACAGTTAATTCACATTTTGCAAATTTTCCCCTCATGTCCTTTTTCTGTTCCAGGATCCCATCCAGGACATCACAGGACACATTTGTTCATCATGTCTTCTTAGCCTCCTCTGGTCTGTAACAGATTCTCAGACTTTCCCTGTTTCTGATGACCTTGGGGCTTTGAGGAGTGAGGACCGGGTTATTTTTGTAGAATGTCCCTGCTGAAGGACAAAATCATTGTTTGATGTTTTTCCCATGACTAGACTGGGGTTATGTGTTGGGGGAGAAAGACCACAAAGCTGAAGTGCCAAATTTATGACGTCCTACGAGAGGTACCTGGTATCAACATCACATCACTGAGGATGGTATTTTCATCACCTGTGACACAGCGTTCACCAGGTTTGTCCATTCCAAACGCCCTTTCCCAGGCTCTCATCTTTAGAAGCAGGTCATTAAGTGCAGCCATTCAGGGAGTGGAGAGTTCTGTCCCACCTCTTTCAGTGGAGAAAGAGCTACATCAAGCATCTGGAACTCTCTATATGGGAAATGTATCTCTTCTCTTGTTTGTTTATTCAATCATTTATTTCTATCAGTCTGGACTCATAGGTATTTATATTTCCAGTTATAATCCAACATTATTTATTTTGCTGCTCACCACTGTCCCAGCTTTGGCAACTGGGAGCAACTTCAGGAGAATCCCTTTGACACCCCTGCCCCCACCCCCATCATTTTGTTCTATAAATATTTCCTTACTTTCTGCTTCTCCATATTTTTATCAGCAAAATGTCTCACTTAAGAAAAGGGTTGTTATGAGGTGGTTTATGCCTCCCCAAAATTCACACATTGAAGATTTAGCCCCCAATACATCTGAACGTGACCTTATTTGGGAACAGGGCCATTGAAAATGTAATCAGTTAAATACGATGAATCGTTACGGGAGAAAGATGGGCCCCTAAGCCAATATGACCAGTGTGTCCTTACAAGAAGGGAAAATCTGGACATAGACACCACACAAGAAAACGAACGCCAAGTGAAGGTGAAGGCAGAAATCAGAGTGATGTTTCTACAGGCCAAGGAAGGCCAAGAGCATTCCAGCAAAATGCCAGTAAAGCACCAGAAGCTAGGAGAGAGGGGCGGAACAGATGCTCCTTCACAGCCCAGGGATGGAACCAACCCTGCCGACACATTGGTCTTGAACTTCCAGCCTCCAGAACCGAGAGACAGTGCGTTTCTGTTGTTTAAGTCACTTGGTTTGAAGTACTCCACACTGAGCTCTGCACTTCAATTAAAAACAATTCACAAACTTGGTATCAACAAAGCAGGTGTGGAAGAACATCCTAATATACATTCAAAAGGGCACTTTAGAAAACAAGAGGTATGGCCCGGCGCAGTGGTTCACACCTGTAATCCCAGCACTTTGGGAGGCCGAGGTGGGTGGATCACAAGTTCAAGAGATTGAGACCAGCCTGGCCAACAAGGTGAAATTCTCTCTACTAAAAATACAAAAATTAGTCGGGTATGGTGGTGTGTGTCTGTAGTCCCAGCTACTCAGGATGCTGAGGCAAGCGAATCCCCTGAACCCAGGAGGCAGAGGTTTCAGTGAGCCAAGATCATGCCACTGCACTCCAGCCTGGCAACAGAGCGAGACTCTGTTTCAAAAAGAAAAAAAGGATGGTTGCATCGGTACTGAATACGTCTCAAAAAAAAAAAAAAAAGAAAGAAAACAGAGGCACGGGTCTACACATCTCAATATTTAGCATGGTACTTGTATGTGAGCAAGGTCTGGGCAGTACTTTCAAATGCCTCACTTTTCCCGCAGCATTTCCAGCCACCTGCAGCTCAGTTCAGAGTGACATTTGCCAAGCACACCTGCAAGTCCTAGCAATAACCGCCCATTTAGTATAATCACCATCTTCTTCAGCATGTTAAGTACCAGCCCCGTGAAAGCCAAGCACTTCCCAGGTGCCCCTCACAGCGATCCAGCAAGGGGCTGACAGGTGATTCCCCGCATCACAGTGGACCCAGCCAGAGTACGTCAATTCGGCATTTTTGGGTCCCTGTTTAATGACTCACTTTGTTTCACTTCCATCTTCTCTAGGTCATGTCAACAAGTGGCCTGATGGCTTAGAATTGAGCCAAATGCCACATGACTGTAAGACACCGAAATATTGTACAATTACCCGGTGTTCAGTGGCTTCAGTGCAATTTCACACACTAGAGGATCCTGAAGCAAACTCTCAGCTTTCAGATGAAGGGATGACAGTCCCCAGGAAAGAGAAAGTGACTTGTTCTCCTGGACTTAAGGCATGGAAGAGGCAGACTAGAATCTCATCTGTCATCTCCCTCCACAGCCAGTGACCTCTGTGGAGGGGAAATCTAAGCACCGCATGGGCAGAGGCAGAAACTCTTTTTTTTTTTCCCTCAGTCAACTGGGGAGAAAGGCTGGAGGTGACAGAGCGGGGTCTGAAATATTCCTTTGGAAATGATTTTCATTACAAAAGCTCTGGTTCGTCTGCATTTTTATGTCTATATTAAAAATCAAATGAAGTCATTAAGCTAAGGCCAGCTCAGAATGCCTCTCGCCTGAATATGCATTCGTGTTCCAACCCCCAGAGCTCCTCTATAATCCTTTAAATTATTAAATAATTACTGTGTTTCCCTCGGGGTCACATTTGGCAACAAAATACTGGTCTAAATGAACCAACACATGACCCAGGGAGTAACACTTACGTTCTTAACTTCCTAGAAGCAAAGGGAGATGAAATACTTCTGAGGTGCAAACTGGAAAAGCCAGAGAAAGGTATTCCATGCAGCTTGGAGGGTGGGGGGAGTAGAATGACAAAGAAACATGAGAATCTGGGAAATAGTTCAATAATTAGTGTCATGTCCTCCTTCACCAACCTTGTACGTCGGCAATTCTCCACTCCAATCCTGGTTCTCTTCCATTTGGGGAGTGGCTATGGCCACAAGGAGAAAACCAAGCATATGGCTCTGTCCTTCTGGACATGTCTACGATGTTGGCTGGGCTGCTTTAGAAAATCCCATTTTCTCTCCTACAGCTATATGACCTCAAGTTGTCATTTCGAATAAAGTGTGCTTCCACTGATTTTTATGAACACAGACAAAAGCTGCTACAACCTTCCCCCCCCACACCAAACCTTTCAAACCAACTGTAGTTGCTATGTAGGGTTATTTGTTTCTAAGGCAACAGCGTATATCTAAGTACTAATGGCCTGTCCTTTTGCCAGGCAACAAACAGCCTTGTGATGCAACTGCACCTGTCTCGGCTACGCGTTACTATGGAGACGCTCCAGTTGCTATGGGTACCATCACGCTAATCGCCTAGCAAAGGCAGACATACAGCAGTCTTCTCAGAGAGCCCAGCTGTTCCTCCCTGTCTCTTGCTGAAGACTGATTGTCTAGGGCCTGTGATGGAATGCTTCTCAACTGAGATGCACAAGAACTTCATTAATGCTATTTCAGAAGATCACTTTGTGCTCCCTCCTGCAGAACAAACAGCAGACTAGGAAAAGAATCTGCAAAGAAGTGGACTGTAAAATTCCTGAAGTCTATGACATCATGCCATCCCTAATTAACCTCAACTTTCTGTCCAAGGATAATTCCTCTTAACTAGGTGGTTACAATAGAAACATTTCTATACATTTTAAAACATTTTTTGTAGAGTTGAGGAACGCATTTCAAACTCAAGCATTATGTATTGATAAAAATTGATCTTAAAAATTTGGTTCTGATTATTTGGCTCTCTTTTGGAATCTAACATTAAGACACTTTTTTAAAAAAGTGACAGGCTACTTACCCTCCCTTCCAATTATATATTTGTAAAAATGGTACCCATGACCTTACTGTCTCAAACAAACGGGCATGTGAGAGGATGAAATGTCTCTATTGTTTCTACTGTTCTCCTTGAAGCAAAGACCAAGTAACCACAACAAATGGTCACCTGGGAGCACCGTCTACATGGAGACTGAGAAAGACAACAACGGGGACAAATGAGTGAGCCTCCACTGATCGTCTGCAGAGACCAGCCAGATGAGGGGACGATGGAGTCGCCTGCTTGACTCGTTCCTGTACTTTTATCCCAACAAAACGTGACAAACACCAAGATGTGAAAGCCACAACTTTTCTTTGTAAATGTTTCTACCCAGGAAGACATGATTTCACCCACTATGAAGCCTTCTGGAAGCACATTTCTCTGAAGCTGCAGCAGCGGTAAGGTCTGTAGGAAATACAACAATGGATATGCCTCCTAATAATACTTAATTTCTTTCTCATTTACCTGCAGTTATTTTTAAAATCTCATACGGCCTATTAAATTAATTTCCACGCAGGTCTCTGCCAAAATAATGCCATTTCAGTAGACCAAAAAAAGAAGTCTGAATTGCTTACCTTTGATATGCCTGAGGACAGGTGGGAGGTGTATTGAACACGTGTGGGTGTGGGTGATAAGGTGTCTTTTTCAAAGCCTGAATTAGATTTTGTCTATACTCTGGGTCTATGCACCACAACGACCCTTTCCCAATACTCTGCAAAGAAAATTAAAATACAAAGGCATTAATACAGAATTATTAAGTACTTTGCAATAAGTAGATGTATAGCTATTACCACTTATTTATTTTAAAATTTTTCTCATTTGTTGACTGTTTGCCAGCCTTAAATATTATACTGACAATAGAACTCCATAAAATGCACTTCAATCTTACTTGTATTATGTTTGATAGGCAAAATGAACATATTATTACCAGATTATGGTGATACAACAATATTACAATTTTCATATCCAAACTACCAAAAAAAGGAGCACCTCATTTTTCAGCGTCAACGTTGAAGAACATGCGCATTCTCTTCTAAAAATGAGTTTAACTGTGTCCGATTTCTAATGTTTGGGGAAGGGGAAAAAAAAAAAGAGGGCCGAGACACCCCCAAAAGTCCATCTCTGCTCTAAAAATTTAGTTATGTTTTAAAACCATATGACATCGGGACCATTTTATAACAACAGAAAAGTAATCTCCTTGTTTTTTTCCAACTTACTCACAAAAGAATGACATTTACTCTTGGAATGGGATTCTGTAATTACCTTCCCTAAGACACAAAAGAACTCAGGCAGCAATGGTAAGCCCAACTCAGAATCCACTATTTATTTTTTGGATTCCTCAGTTCCCAGCAATCGACTCCAGCCGTTAAGAGTTGAATCTTTAGAAGTCAAACTTTAAAATGCAAATTTTCTAAAACTGTTCTGTGGAGAGCGGGAGGCTTCCTGTGAGGCCCACTTCCTGTGAGGCGTTTGGTCTATGGACAGCCTATTTTTAAAAATGTAAGTCCTTCCTTTGAGGCCCCCCTGGAACTGGCAGCAGGCCCACAGGCAGTCGCTCCTCTGGCTGCACACTTTCAAGTGACCGAATGTACCCAAACTGTTTGATAAGGTCATTTGTAAATATTTACTGATTTGCAGAGAAAAGAAGTTAAATTACATAAACCCGTGCCCACCTCCTGCTTTCAGCCAACAGTAAGATTGATGTTGTCCTCCAACATTTAGAAAGCAAACAAGGAGCTGTTTAACTAACATGGGGGAAGGGGACAACCCAAAAAAATCCCACTGAAGGAGCTGTAAAAACAAGTTACTCCTAAAATCTTTTTTAAAGTTTTAAAAAATCTGTGTTTCAGTCATCAGTTCACCCAAGTAGTTTCCTTACAAACATTACTCACAGAGCCCATTAAAATACTTTATTATCAACAACATCAGCAAGCTGTGCAACTGGAATTAACTCTTTCTGGTGCAATGAGAATAGGGGAATTGCTCAAAGCCACAGCTGGGGCTGGAACCTCTGACCACCCTAGTCAGCCACCCCCACGTGCAGGCCTGACCCCAGACACAGGTCAGAGTCTGGCTGGACACTCTACGCTCAAACATCAGTGTTCTCAGTTTAACTAACCGGATGTTTAAAGACCTGAAAGATTTCAACTTTGGAAAATTCAACATTCCTATGTGTTTTTCCTTTCACGCACACATTCTCAACCCCAGAATAGTTCAGGGGGAGCAGTGAGACTTTCCAAGTAAGTCAGGCGGGTCACTCAAGAATCTGCCCTGGAACCTTCATCCTTTCCTTTGGGAAAGAGTTGTGCAGAAGAAAGCCAAAAGCTAAGAAGCGGAGAGGTTTCGGGGGAAAGAGAGGAGACAGGTAACTAACAAATTTGGATAAGATAAAACAAGCCACCAAATCCTGTCAACAGTAGGGGTCTGGCGTGATTCCATCAAACGCTCCCAGTGGAGCCCTGGGCCAGCCGGACCTGCCTTTCTGATCTCTTGCACCCAAGGCTCCAAACCAGCGATAGCTACACTGAGGGCCATGGCTGACATGTGACCCAAACATTTCTGCAATGATACTGTCTCAATTCTGGGAACCCAATGGCTTTTGTTCTCATCATGGTGGCTTTCAGGGTGGGACCATTTAATCTTACGCTAAAAAAAAAATATGACAAAGAAATGAAGGACAACCAGTTGGCCCTCTCAGGGAAATAACCATAAGCCAACAATGTGGTTTCTCCTAATCCTAACCTAAGTGTCTTGTTTACTGTACCCTTGTATACCCATATTAATGTATGCTGCCATTTAAAAGTAAGGCAGATTGAACCCAGGAGCCAGAGGCTGCAGCGAGTGGAGACTGCACCATTTGCACTCCAGCTAGGGCAACAACACTGAAACGCCATCTCAAAACACATAAATAAATAGAAATAAAAACAAAAGTTAAGCAGAATAAACCCCCAGGACTGTGCAGGACATTCACAAGGTAATTGATCCAGACGCAGAGAGGCAGGCTGAAGAATAGTAAGAACAGGTGGTCCGGAGCCACACAGACGTTTCCTGAGTGGCCCTGCACAAATCACAGCGCCATGGGAAGTCTTGGCTTCCTCACTTAAAACAGTGACCAACTTAGAGATAGTTAGGAGGTTCAGAGATGGCATAATATAAAACACCTTGAGTTGTAGCCCTACCTACAGGTACTCAATAAATGGCAGACAGCATCATGAAAATCTCCTTTTGGACACAAGAAAGAGAATGAAACTGGCTGTACAATGTCTTTCATTGAACCAAATCTGATTGATTTTCATCTCCAACAGCAGCAGTGGGAAGGGCCTCCAGCAAACAGATGGGGCGAGTGAAGATAAAATGATCATCTATTCGAATGCACTGGTGGTCCTGGCTCAACAAATTCACTGGGAAGAGGTTTTCAACATTCTCAACTCCCCCTCTACTTTCATCACTCCCTACATCTGCTTTCTATGAACCCCACACTCCACACTCACTACTGGGACTTCTATCTTGCTCAGGAAGCTACTGTCACTGATTCATGACTACCTGGCTGCTAAAAGTCTTTTGCCCAGGTCTCTGCACTGTCAACATCAAGCTGAGGTTTCATTCCAAAGTTGGTCAGTTCATTATGACCATCTCCCAACTTTTTTTTTGTTTTTGTTTTTTTTTGAGACAGTCTTGTTCTGTCACCCAGGATGGAGTGCAGTGATGTGATCTGGGCTCACTGCAACCTCCGCCTCCCAGGTTCAAGGGATTCTCGTGCCTCAGCCTACCGAGTAGCTGGTATTACAGGAGTGTGTCACCATGCCTGGCTAACTGTTTCTTTTTTAAGTAGAGATGGGGGTTTCACCACATTGGCCAGGCTGGTCTTGAACTCCCGGCCTCAAAGGATCCGACCGCCTCAGCCTCCCAAAGTGCTGTGATTATAGGCATGAGCCACCACACCAGGCATCTCCCAATATTAACTGAAGAAATTTTCTCAGGCTTGGATCATAAGGTTCCTACCCTGATCTATTTGGCATTTTACAATAAGAAAGGTCTGAAATTGCTGATAGTTTTTACAATCTAGACACTAATTTCAACATATCTCATACTAAGCAATGCTGGCATTCCAAAGAGGGAAACAAACAAACAAAAGACATCTTAAGGACACACCCACGGGAGGGCCACCAGCAACCACAGCACAGTATCGGGCTGCTCTTGGAAGGCCCACGAGAGAGGCCGGCACCACGTCTCATTTTCAAGCATTTTCCTGTGTTTCATGTAACAGTTTGGAGTAGTAAAATGGTTTACTTGAAAACTTTAAAAATGGAAATATGCGAAGGATAGAATGATTAAGTTTCTTAGGCCAGAAAAAATTACATTTAATGTTCCTAATAGGAGAGAGAAGGTTATAACTTGATTATACTTGTGTAGTAAGTTTCAGAGTTGGAGCTTTCTTAGAAAAATATCTGCATCTTATCTGAAGACAAGACTATAGAGTGCTTTTTTTTTTTTTTTTTTTGAGATGGAATTTTCGCTCTTGTTGCCCAGGCTGGAGCGCCCTGGCACAATCTTGGCTCACTGCAACCTCCGCCTCCCGGGTTCAAGCCTCTCATGCCTCAGCCTCCTGAGTAGCTGGGATTACAGGCACCCGCCACCACGCCCAGCTAATTTTTGTACTTTTAGTAAAGACAGGGTTTCTCCATGTTGGCCACGCTGGCCTTGAACTCTGACCTGAAGTGATCCGCCCACCTTGGCCTCCCCAAAGTGCTGGGATTACAGGCGTGAGCCACCGCGCCCAGCGTGGAATGCTTTTTATAAAAAAAAAAAAAAAAAAAAGAAATAGGCCGGGCGTGGTGGCTCATGCCTGTAATCCCAGCACTTTGGGAGGCCGAGGTGGGTAGATCACCTGAGGTCAGGAGTTTGAAACCAGCCTGACTAACATGGTGAAACCCCATCTCTACTAAAAATACCATAATTAGCTGGGCTTTGTGGCAGGTGCCTGTAATCCCAGTTACTCTGGAGGCTGAGGCAGGATAATCTCTTGAACCCGGGAGGCAGAGGTTGCAGTGAGCTGAGATCCCGCCATTGCACTCCAGCCTGGGCGACAGAGCGAGACTCCGTCTCAAAAAAAATAAAAATAACTGTGAGGGCCATGCACCATTAAGTGTTAAGGAATTCAAAGTAATAAGGGAAGAATATTCATTTATAGAAAAGTATATATGTGTTTGTATTCACACACCCACATTTTTGTGAGCATATACATATATACACTAACCCCCAGAAAAAAAACTAATGAGAAAAGTTACATGGAAAAATGAGTAAAAAAAATTATGGATAAGCACAAGTTTATTTTAAAATTAAAAATCACCTGGGGAATAAAAATCAACTCCCTGTTAGAAATTAAAAAAAAAAAAATCAAAGTACAAAAAAAAAAGCAAACAAGAGCCCATATTGTAGGAAGAAATGGTTAGCAAAAAATGTTAAAAAAAAAAAAAAAAAGTAATTAAATCTTTTTTTTTTTTTTTTGAAATGGAGTCTCACTCTGTTGTGTCCAGGCTGGAGTGCAGTGGCACAATCTCAGCTCACTGCAACCTCCGCCTCCCGGGTTCAAGCAATTCTCCGGCCTCAGTCTCCCAAGAGGCTGGGATTACAGGTGCCCACTACTATGCCCAGCTATTTTATTTATTTATTTATTTTTAGTAGAGACGGGGTTTCACCATATTGGCCAGGGTGGTCTCGAACTCCTGTCCTCAGGTGATCCGCCTGCCTTCGCCTCCCAAAGTGCTGTGAATACAAGCATGAGCCACTACGCCCAGCCTATATTTTAAACATTGTTATGCAAACTGTGGGCCAGATACATTCATGGGTCATGAAATGAATGGAATGGATCATAAGCAGCACTATTTTAATGGAACAGAATGTAACAAACTAGAAGCAAATAGAATGGACTACAATATATCTGCAGTAACAAATAGTGAAATTTGTATTTGCACAGTTGTGTATATACATGTTTACTGATCACCAAGTAACACACTTCCTATTGGGAAGCTGGGTCAACAAAGTTTGGTAACCACTGATCTAGGACAGTAGTGTCTGGTCTGGTTGTGTCTTTTCCCCCTTCTCACCACTTGTGAGGAAGAAAGCCCCGTCAGCAACAGTGGGGGACTTACACACGGCTCTGGGGCAGTGCCTAAGGAAAGGGGATAAGGAGGCGGGCCCCATGTCAAAGGGGAGCAGGCGCTACCTCTGCCCAGGCTGTCCTGCCCTGGCCAGGGCAGGGTAGCCTGTAACAATTTTAGTTTGTCCAGAACGTTCAGGTATGAAAAGAAACAAACAAAAAAGACAAAAGGACCAAAAAAAAAAAAAAAAGTATGATTTTAGACTTTAAAATTAAAACAGGCTTACGCCTGTAATCCCAGCACTTTGGGAGGTCGAGGTGGACAGATCACCTGAGGTCCGGAGTTCAAGACCAGCCTGGCTAACATGGTGAAACCCCATCTCTACAAAAATACAAAAATTAGCCTGGCATGATGGAGGGTGCCTGTAATCCCAGCTACTTGGGAGGCTGAGGCAGGAGAATCACTGGAACCCTGGAGGCAGAGCTTGTAGTAAGCCGAAATCACGCCATTGCACTCCAGCCTGGGTGGCAGAGTGAGACTCCGTCTCAAAAAATAATAGTAATAATAATAATAATAATTTAAAAATTATATTAAAGCAACACTGAAAGTTTACATTTTATAACAATCTTATTATGCAGGTGATATTTACACTTCAGAAATATTTAAGACAATTGTAACCCTGTAAAGCTGATGAGCTATTAAAACAAGACAAAAACAAAAACAAAAACGGAGTGGGGAGCTGGGTATGTGTTGGTGATCTGGAAACAATAGCTTTTGATGTTTCTGACACACCATTTTGGAGGGTGCTTCTAACACTAACCACCTTCATTCATTCCTTCATTCATTTGCTCATGCATTCATTCATTCATTCCTATGGTGCCTACCACATGCCAGGCACCATGAAGAATCCGTTTGTGAATACAAAACAATACAAAAAGGAGACCGCCCTCCTGACGCTTGGATTCTAGAAGGGAAAAAACACAGTAAGTAAAGAAATAAATAAGCAAGATGATGACAGACTGTTATACCTGCTAGGAAGGAAACAGAATAAGCCATGAGTTAGAAGAGAGGAAGTTGCTGCTGTGTGAGAAATAAATGGGCTGGAAGTGGCAAGAGCACCTGCAGAGAACTGACACGATGGTCTGGGCCCGAGATGACCATGGGTGTTGGTTCAGGTGGCAGCAATGAGATGGAGAAAGGAGGACAGCTCCCAAATGTACTCTGAAGCCAGGTGGCGGCTCACACCTGTAATCCCAGCACTGTGGGAGGCCAAGGCAGAAGGACAGCATGAGTCTGGGAGTCAGAGACCAGCCTGGGCAATACAGTGAGACCCCATCTCTAAAAAAATAAAAATAAAAATTAGCCAGACTGCTGCTTAAGCCCAAGAGTTGAGGTTACAGTGAGCTATGATTGTGCCACTGCACCCCAACCCAGGCAACAGAGCAAGACCCTGTCTCTTTCTTTAAAAAAGGAGATAGAGCAGGGTGCAGTGGCTCACGCCTGTAATCCCAACACTTCAGGAGGCCAAAGCGGGTGGATCATCTGAGGTCAGGAGTTCAAGACCAGCCTGGCCAACATGGTGAAACCCCATCTCTACTAAAAATACAAAAAATTAGCTGGGCACGGTGGCATGTGCCTGTAATCCCAGCTACTCGGGAGGCTGAGGCAAGAGAATCACTTCAACCTGGGAGGCGAAGGTTGTGGTGAGCCGAGATCGTGTCACAGAACTC
The DNA here is from genome assembly GCF_003255815.1 of Theropithecus gelada. Taxonomy (NCBI): domain Eukaryota; kingdom Metazoa; phylum Chordata; class Mammalia; order Primates; family Cercopithecidae; genus Theropithecus; species Theropithecus gelada. The sequence continues at coordinate 90,760,736 of NC_037675.1, forward strand.
CAGTATGGAAAACAAGAGCAAACCTCCATCTCGGAAAAAAAAAAAAAGAAAAAGAGAGAGAGACAGAGAAACCTGATAGATAGCAGTTGACACTGGCAATGCAGATCAAGTAGGAGAAGTAACTGATATTCAGTAATGGTGTGGGATCATTTAATTTCCCATATGAAAAAATATGTATATAAACATATGTACTAACTGGGTTTGTATATGTATACTTTGTGATGTTCTTATGATGATACAATTGCCTAACGATGTATTTCTCAAAACATACTCCTCCATTACGCAATGCGCGACTGTACCTGGAGGAACGGACTGCGTAAGCCACCTCTCTCCCCTCTGCTATACCCTCTTTGACCCCAACCTTTCCAACAGAAGCTCATGAATGTCATGGTAGACCTCAGGTCGTCTGGCTTCAGAGGTTTAACATCAACTGGTTCCTCTGTAACAAGGGTTAGTAAACTTTTCTTAAACAACTTCTCTTTCCTTTACCAGCCACCTCTAATCCATGGCCAGGTCCAACGACTTCTCAAAGTACATTCTATAGTATCTGTAGGTCACATGATCTCTGTTGCAACAACCCAGCTCTGCCATCATAGCACAAAAGCAACCATCAATGTAAACAGATAAACGTGGCTGGGCTTCAGTAAGACCTTATTTGCAAAAACATCGTCCATAGTTCACTGCCCACGGCCCTACAGCTCCAATACTGGTAGCCAGAATTCAGACTCACACCTCCCAGTTTTAGGAACCTTAAAAACCAGAGAAGGGGTTTTCGGGGCTAAGGGATTTGGGCTGGGTCCTGTGGGATGGGTGGGGTGTTGATGATGGCCTAAGTCAAGTATTCCACGGTCGAAAAGGAAGACCCCGGTGGGGGCTACAGGCACAGACTAGAGGAAGTTACCCCATCCGTAGAAGAACACATACCTGGTTGGGCTGCACCTACCATCACTGCCTTGAGAAATCACCGCATACGTGCAGCTCACTCCCCACCCCAGGTCTTAGTTTCCTCATCTATAAATTAGGTGCTGAGATGAAATCATCCCAAAGGCCCATCATTCTATGCTTTGGGAACGTGTGATTACAGATTAATTAGAATACATGGGTCCTCATGTCTCCACCTCCTCCCCAGTTTATCAACACAGCCAGCTTTCTGTTCTAGGCCAGTACCACGCATGTGTGGGGTCAGTGAGAAACACATTATTGTGCTTTCAAAGCGGAGCCCTTACTTGGCTGACATGGACATTGGAGTCAGACAGACCTGGGTCCAAGTCTTGTTTCAATTTTCCAGCTGTGTGGATTTGGACAAAATATGTAACTGCTCTGAGCTTCCAATTTTTCATCCACAAATGGGAGTGATTTAATAATACCTGCTTTGCAAGATTGTTGTGAGGATTAAATGAGATAATATTGTGCTTTGCTTGGCACACAGTAGCAGTTCAATAAATATCAGCTTCTCGGGCCAGGCCCAGTGGTTCACACCTGTAATCCCAGCACCTTGGAAGGCAGAGGCGGGCGGATCACCTGAGGAGTTCGAGACCAGCCTGGCCAACATGGTGAAACTCTGTCTCTACTAAAAATACAGAAAATTAGCCAGGCATGGTGGCGGGCACCTATAGTCCCAGCTACTTGGGAGGCTGAGGCAGGAGAATCACTTGAACCCAGGAGGTGGAGGTTCCAGTGAGCCGAGACGGTGCCACTGCACTCCAGCCTGGGCAACAAGAGAGAAACTCCGTCTCCAAAAAAAAAAAAAAAAAAATCAGCTCTTGTTATTATGGTGGTAACAAAATATTAAATAGCCAGCTTTCCTTGACACTGAGCTCCAAACCATTCAGTGCCTGCCCAGATGGAATAGGTGCTTGTCAAATTGTGAAATCATGCAGATTTCATCTAAAAACATTGCATATGACTATTTCCTTTCCATAGTCTGATGTTACTTTCCTCGGTCCAAAAGAAGTGTTTTGTTTCAGATGCATTAAGATGGTGGTGGAAATGGAAGGATCAAAATAGAACAAAGCAAAGAGCCGGCCACTGGAGTAGTGCCAAGAGGGACGTGGGACTTTGAGAAAGCCACTTGCTTTGAGTCATGTCTTTGTGTGCACTGAGAGATGCTCCAGCTGGTACGGCAGTCCAGGGCTTCCTAGAGAGGTTACTGCCCCAAAGGGCTTACCACCTGCCACCTCCTTCCTTGAGAAGGAGAGGCCCTGCCCTCCACACTGCATGGGGGCAGGACAGGGCAACAGCCTGACTTAGAGAATAAAACTGGAGTGGGCAGAGGTGGATAAGAGAAGGGTCTCCCTGGCTGGGACAGCTGGGTCTCTGAGGCCACTGTTCTCTCAGGGATCCTTGAGCTCATGGTGGGAACTGGAGCGGATATGGTCCACTTCCTCGCCACCAAAAGACACCTGTAGCTTTATAGAGAGGTGGCCTAGAGTTGGCACTCCTCATCAAGCTGTCATTCTGTCCAGCATATCCATGGTCTTCCAGGATCTGGCAGGCTTGAAGGCTTCTCCTGGAAACAGCCTAGGTTTATTTCACTATGAGTGCCCAGCTAATTCCCTGGGGCCCCTGAACACTGGCCTTGCATTTCTGCCCCCAGTGCACAAAGTACCTTCCCCTCCTGCCAAGACTGGCTCCTCCTCTACTCTGGACCTGGCTCTGGCTCAACTCCTCAGGGCCCAGCTGCCCCTAAAGGAGGAAGGAGAGAGGGAAAGAGGGAGGGACGAGAGAGGAAAAGAAAGGGATGGAAAGAGAGGGGAAAAAAGAGAGAGAGGGAAAGAAAGAGGGAGAAAGAGAAAGGGAGGGGATGGGGGAGAAAGAGAGGGAGGGAGAGAGGTAAAAAGAGAGGGAAGAAGGGAGGAGGAAAAGGATAAGAGGAAGAGGGAGGGAATGAGAAACAGGGGAAGGGAAGAGGGAGGGAGGAAGAAAGGGTGACAGAGAGAAGGGAAAAAAGGGAGATAGAGGGAGTGAAGGAAGGAGAGGAGGAGAGAGAGAGAGGGAGAGAGGGAGGGAAGGAGGGAAAGAAGAAAGGCTGAGGCAAGAGCTGATACCCTCACAGCTGCAGGTTCCCCCATGTTTCCACAAAACTCATCCTCAGCCCCACTACCACCTCCACCACCACCTCCAGCACCACCACCTCCAGCACCTCCACCACCACCACCACCTCCTCCACCACCACCACCACCACCACCACCACCTCCACCACCTCCACCACCTCCACCACCTCCACCACCTCCACCTCCACCACCACCTCCAGCACCACCACCTCCAGCACCACCACCTCCACCACCTCCACCACCACCACCACCTCCTCCACCACCACCACCACCACCACCACCTCCATCACCACCACCACCACCTCCACCACCACCACCACCAGGCCAGAATGCAGACTTCAGTGGGTCACAACCCCATTCAAACTCCCGTGGGCCTAATGAAAAGTGGATCCTTGGGCCTGATTTTGAAGCAGGTCCCTGAACACCGCTTGTAAAGAGCTAACAGCACGGGTGTTGGGCAGGGCCCTGTGACACAAAGGCAGGGTGCTTTTCCTTAAGGTGGGAACCTCTAGAGGAACACAAACAAGAAGTGATTACAAAGGATTACACAAGCTGGCCAATGGGCTGCCGGACAACAGAGGACGAAAAAGATGAGCCCTGAGGGAGGAAGGGGTTAAAACTGCACACGCACACATGTGCACCAGCTCCTCCTGGGGCCCCATGCCCCTGAGGGCTCATGCCCCTGCTCAGGAAGCCCCTCCAGCTCTCACCTGGGCTATCCCCATGGGAACACTCCCACACCCCCAGCCTCTTAGAGACTGAGTTCTCGTTACCACACCTCCTCTGGCCTTCCCACCAAACCCCTGCATGGGGTCCAGGATCATGTGTCTCTTTCAAGATCATGAGAGACAAATACTACAAACTAACCCATGACTATGTGCCCATGAGGGGCCAGAGGCAATGCCAGGACTTTCCCAGAGAACATTCTGGAAAGAATCCCCACGTGTGTGTGGCTCCTAACAAGGGGATCAAGTGGTATGTTTCTTGTCTACACTGCTAACCTGCTGTTACTGGGGACAAACCACTTGTCTTCTCAGATTTACAATCTCTTCATCTATATATTGGCAAAAATACCAACTTCTCCAAAAGTCATTTTGGGTTTAAATGCGATGATGATGTACACAATGTACCTAACACCATACTCAGCATGGGAAAGGCAGTTAATCCACTTAATTCTCCTCTCTGTCAAGGGATGTCACAGTAGAAGTTAGTTGGTACTAGCAGAAAAACAAATAGAACAGAGCCAAGTTATTCACTATGAACTTATGGCCTCTGTTTCAAAATATATAGGGAAGGAAGGCCAGGTGCAGTGGCTCATGCCTGGTCACAGGACTTCCAGGAGGTTGAGATGGGAGGACTGCTTGAGCCTAGGAGGTCAAGGCTGCAGTGAGCTATGATCGAGCCACTGTACTCCAGCCTGGGTAACTGAACAAGACCCTGTCTTTAAAATATATATATATATATATATATGTATATTCTTCCATATCAAAATGTTTAGCAAGTGACTAATTCCTGAAGCTCCTTCATTTTCTAAAATTCTATCGTTTACAGTCTAATGACATTGGGGAAATGTTTACACTTCAAAAGTTTAAAAAGTACATAAAAGAGGGAAGAAGAGAGGGAAAAAGAACAAAACTGATTACAAAGAATTTTTTTCTAGATACCTCATTGTCTATTCCCATAACAAAACAGACAATTACTCCAGCAGTTTAGATTAAAAAAGAAAAAAAAAGATTGCCGTAACAACCGTTAAAGTTGCAGTTTTATGTCCAACCTTGCTCTCTAACAGTTTTTGTTTGTTGTTGTTTTTTCAGAAGGAAAGATGGAAAGGAGAAGTTATCATTTCTTTCTCAAGATCCTGGCCCCATGAGCCTCAGTGTAGCCCTAGTTCCTGACAGCAGCACCAACAGGCAGGGAAGAGGGGCTCCGGTGCCCTGCAGAGAGCACCAGGTTCTCTGGCATCAGGAGCTGGATACAGAGTCCCTGATAATCACAGCCACAGAATATTTCAAACTCACCAACATGTCCTCTAAATATCAGACAGGAAAAGGCTTCCCCTCCTGCACCTGTCTTACTATTATTTTACAGATGTATTCTAAAAGCCATAAAGGCGGAAATCACTATTAGTGTGTCACTTATATGATATTCAGACACCTGAGCTCTGTGATGACTTTAATGCCCCATAGGTCTTTCAGAAATCCGCCTCATATACCTCGGAACGCCCCTCCATCCACAAGGGAACACATGTGGAACAGGTGGAGAAGGAATTCTTTTAGGCCCATGGGTATAATGGTAAGGACTCTTGTAAATGCTGCTTCTGTAGCAGAGAAGTTGGACAGTATGTGTGTGTGCTTATGCGTGGTTTGAATGGATGCAGGAAAAATCAATAATCTGCTTGTATCGACACCTAAATAAAACCAAAATAATCCCATGATTTGCCTAAAACCAAATTAATCTCTAGGAAAAACCTGCTGTGGCAGAGTTGTGTGGGGGTGGGAATTATAAAAGAAAAGCAGAATTTCCCCGAGCTTGAATTTCCCCGAGCTTCCGCTTTGCAGGAATCTCTGTTCCGTTACTCACTATTTTGAGAGAGCCCTGCTTCTTCCTCCTTCTCAGCACCAAACGTCAATGTCATTTTCACAGTGGGGAGGGCTACAGGAAGCACACATCTGCAGTGTGTCACCTTCTGAAGCTGACAGATCTACTCAGTATTTGTTTGGGTTGAAAAGAGTTTTTTTTTTTTTTTTGGTACTCTCTACACTATTGTTTCCCTAGTGCCAAAAGCAGTCGAGAGCTAGCACGCTAACAACGATCCATCCTAAAATGATCATGAAAACATCCAAAATATATTGACTTCGAAATACTGTCAAACTCTTCACTGCTAAGTTCTAATAAAGAAAACGAAACAGAAACACACCCCTCATACTCCAAGTCAGAAGGCCAAAGAGGTGGCATCTTTAAAATCACTATCTAGCTAAATCATTTTTATCCAACTAAATCCTGGGATTCTCCTAAATTAGTTTTACCACTCTGTCTTGGGAGGGCCGGTAGCAAATAAAGGTTTAACTCTTATCCACCTGAAACCTCACGCTATGACATAGGCTGGCTAAAAAAGGGTAGAGGCACAGAAGCATTTTAAAAAACTTCAAACGCATGCAAAACACACAGGAAGCTAAAAAGCGGATCATGTTATATACTTCTAATAGCTGCCATGCTATGCCACTTCAAAGAGTCAAACTATTACTCAAATGAACTCAATATATTATGTGGCATGAAGCCATAAACTCACATGTACAAAGTACACATGGATAGATTTTAAAATTTAACATGAAAGTTAAATAATTATTACAGAGAAACATAAAGTAACTAGAATAACTAACATAAAGTTACTCTATAATAACTTTATTATAGGCTGGGTCCGGTGGCTCACGCCCGTAATCCCAGCACTTTGGGAGGCCGAGCAGGTGGATCACGAGGTCAGGAAATCGAGACCATCCTGGCTAACACGGTGAAACCCCTTCTCTACTGAAAAAAGCAAAAAAATTAGCCAGGCGTGGTGGCGGGCGCCTGTAGTCCCAGCTACTCGGGAGGCTGAGGCAGGAGAATGGCGTGAACCCGGGAGGCGGAGCTTACAGTGAGCCGAGATCGCGCCACTGCACTCCAGCCTGGGCGACGGAGCGAGACTTTGTCTCAAAAAAAAAAAAAAGAAAAAAGAAAAAAAAAAACCCAAAACTTTATTATAGAAAACAATGCACATTTGAAAAGTTTTATTTGTCTCCTGATAGGAAACAGAAATGTACAATGATGTGGTAAACTTGTCTGGAACGTGGGCATGTTCCTCTTTTTTTTTGTAACAGTTGTTTGTATCATACCCACAATCTTACAGTCAAAATTGCATAAGCAAATTACAAAGAGGACAAACGGTAAAGTAAAAGACGTTATATCGCCCTCCTCGTGCCTTTAAAAAAAAAAAGTTTGAAAGGCAAGCTGACAGTGCTAGTAGAGATGAGGGGAAATAAAATTCACCACTCATTGCATTTACATAAATAATCTGTTTAAATACATAAATATTCATTTTTAAAGCTCAAGGCCTAGTAAAAGAATTTCTAAGCATACTGAATGAAGCGGAGGGGGAAGCTGACAGCCAGCTCTAACTCCGGGCTGCATCTGGGCGCACATTCCCTCCAGTACCTCCACTTTCTTTAAGGTGATTACCATGCTGCACACGGTAACAAACGAGTCAGGTTTTATGGACGGCAATAAAGGTAACGTGGGCCTGACACATGGATGCCCTTGGTTGGGTTACAACTGGCCCACCTACTGCCACTTTATCTTCTGGTTGTCCGTAGTTACTCATCTATTTTTAAATGTTCCAATGTGATCTTATCAAATTGGCACATAATTTGATCACCATATTTCCATAACTGAAAGTTGTTGAAAGTGCCTGGCCAGGTAACAGTGACAGGGTATGTGTACTAAGCCAGAGAGCTTCACAGTTATGATTTTTTTATTTTAATAAATAATCATGAGCCCTTCTCTCTCACTCTCTCTCTCAGTGAAACACACACACTGGGTTGTCTGCTGTTTGTTCTTGTAGAGTGGCCATTGGCCACGAGATCATCCGTCACCCACCCTCTCTAATTTTCAACAGGCACCCTTCCTGGGAGTTCCTGGGTTGTGAGCCCCGCTTTTAGCCACAGCATCCAGCCAACTGACACATCCACTTTTAAGGAGACACTGCCTCCACAGTGCCTCTCACTTCTAGCACAAGTACTCCAACCATGAAGGAGATCCCTTTCAACAAAGGGCGTCTAACACAGACTGCACCCTGATGTGGCAGCACCGGGCTCCAAAGATAAATCCGAAACCATCCCCGACCCACATGGGAGAAGCTGCAGGGACCCAATAACACTGTCAGTGTTACCGATTCCTTCAGCGTTCTTGGCAGCGCTGGTTAAGATATGAAGTGCCCTGGGACCAGAGGATGTGCCCGAGGTTGCCAGGGAGAGGATGGGGTGCCAAGGAAAACTGCAGGTAAGAGGCTGCCAGGCCAGTGCTCCAGCAGGAACAGAGGGTCAGGGAGACAGAATGGGGGTTGGAGGCAGAGGATAAATTAACACTGTGATTCGTGGGTAGGGGGACGGAGGAAAACATTAAAGAAACAGAAGTGGCAGCAACCACGTGGAAAAGGCACTGATGCCTGAGCTACCTGTCCCAGTGGCTGTCCAGACAGCCAGGGCTCAGCAAGCCGGCCTCCTGCCCCAGAAACCTCCCCTAGTCTCCCAAAGGCCTATGGTAGAGAATTTAAAAGGTAAATGACTCAACCCCAGCATCGTATCTTCCTCAATACCAGCATCTCATGCTCCCCACAAATTGTGTTCCTGTGAGATCAAAAGGTGGGAGCTGCTGACCTCGGCAGGTGTGTGTCTACCTCAGAAACTGCTGAGTTCTGCCATCAAAACTGAATCCCAGGCCGGGTACAGTGGCTCACGCCCATAATCCCAACACTTTGGGAGATCGAGGTGGGTGAATCACTTGAGGTGAGGAGTTCGAGACCAGCCTGACCAACATGGTGAAACCCCGTCTCTACTAAAAAAAACACAAAATAAGCCAGGCGTGGTGGCACATGCCTGTAATCCCAGCTACTTGAGAAGCTGAGGCAGAAGAATCGCTTGAATCCAGGAGGTGGAGGTTGCAGTGAGCCAAGATCACCCCATTGCACTCCAGCCTGGACAAAAAGAGTGAAACTCTGTCTCAAAAAACAACAACAACAACAGCAGCTGAATCCCCGGCCAGGAACAGTGGCTCACGCCTATAATCCCAGCACTTTGGGAGGCCAAGGAAGGAAGATCACCTGAGCCCAGGAGTTCAAGACCAGCCTGGGCAACATGGTGAAACCCCATCTCTAGAAAAAATACAAAAAAAATTAGCCAGGCCTGGTGGTGCACGCCTGTAGTCCCAGCTACTCAGGAGGCTGAGATGGGAGGATCACCTGAGCCCAGGGAGATCAAGGCTGCAGTAAGCCATGATCGTGCCACTGCACTCCGGCCTGGGTGACAGAGTGAGGCCCTGTCTCAAAAAATAACAAATGAACAAAAGAAAAACCTGAACGCCAGTCACTAAAGGATTCACCTCACCTACTACAGTGACCTAGATTTATACAGGGTCACAGGGCAACCAGGATAGCACACCTGTTTCTAAAGCCTTCTCAGCTCATCTGAGAACTCACTGCAACGTGGGGCACAGAACACGAAGAACGGTCCTCCTGAGAGTCAACCCGAGGCTTGTCCAGTTGATTAGTAACTGACAATTACACAGGGCGATGTGACAGCCAACGAGAGGGCTGTGGGAGAGAAACTCCACCACGGGTTAAGAGTTACTTGATTAGGAGACATAGGGGAAAAGATCCCTGGCTTAACAAACACTTTACACAGTGCATTTCATCTGACATTGCAGAAGTGCCCTCTGGCCACCGTGTCGTGAGTCCTGAGCTGGGCCTCAGGAAGGACTCCTAGAGCCACTCTACCCATCTCCCTGGAGGAGGGGAGAGGCAGAGAAGCTCGATGCGTTATCCAGGAACACACAGGGATGCTTCCCAACCACACTCTCAGACCATGCTTCCATTATTGATTAAGATTTCCAAAACCAGCCAGCTTTTGATTATCCATGGAGATTTTATACGTAAGAAATTTTTAACTCATTCAGTATACTGCTGAGTCACCTGGCCTAAGTGTCAGTCCAGCATGGAACTTAGAATACACACAAACAGTAGTAGTAGTAGTGATAGTAGCAGCAACAGCAGCACCAGCGGTAGTAACTATTCATATTAACTTAGAACTGACCATGTGCCAAGCACCAGCCTAAACATTTTATGTACATTATTTATTTCACTTAATTCTACCAACAAACCTAGAAGAGAGATAGTATATGTTATGATCCTACAGATAAGGAAAGGGTATTGGTCCATTCTCACGCTGCTGACAAAGACATACCCAAGACTGGGTAACTTATTTTTTTTAAAAAAAGAGGTTTAATGGACTCACATATTCCACATGGCTGGGGAGGCCTCACAATCATGGCGGAAGGCAAAAGGCATGTCTTACATGGCAGCGAACAAGAGAGAATGAGAGAGCTTGTGTAGGGAAACTCTCCTTTACAAACCCATCAGATCTCATAAGACTTATTCACTATCATGAGAACAACATGGGAAAGACCCACCCCCACAATTCAATTACCTCCCCCTGGGTCCCTCCCACAACACATGGGAATTATGGGAGCTACAATTCAAGATGAGATTTGGGTACGGACACAGAGCCAAACCGTATTAGCAAGTAAAGTTCAGACAAGTTAATGAATTTGTCTAAGGTGAAACGTAGGCAGTTGGATTCCGGAATTGATAAACACCACTGCATAGCTGCAATGAAAACTGTATCACTTCCAAGTCAAATCACGAATAATTTTGGATTATCCAACTGCACTAAAATGTACATCCCTGAACAGGAGTGTCACAAAAATGCTTTCTAATACCATGTGCGCACGCACACACACGTTTTCTTTAATTACTCATTTCAGCTAAGAATGAAAGTCAAAGTTACTATTGTCTTTATTACAATTTTGTATTTGTCTGCTGGCATGTGACCACATATGTAGAAAAAAACATCACCTGTTTGCACAGCACATTTCCAAGAATGATCAAAATCTCAGGTGGCCCTAAATAACTCAGTGAAGGAATTTGAGATTACTAAAACCATTTGTAGCCACAAAAATGGTCTCTGAAAGGACACAGGCTTTCCCTAGATCACAACTAGCAAGAGGCAGAGCCAGGCTTCAAACCTGGGTCTTTGGGGTTGTCCCCATGAGAAAATTCAGCCCTCTAGAAATATTTTCAAATAGGTTGGGATGGTTCAGAGGGTTCCCACAGCTGCACAAAGGGCTGTACCAAAACAGACAGAATCCCAAAGAGTGGGAAACTCGTGCACATCTGTGCCCATGCTGACAATCTCCCCAGCAAGTGGAAGCCAAGGTTTCTGAATTTGCTTGGCAAGAAGCAGGTTCTTCAAAGTGTGTGCTACTTTAGAAATGTTTAAAGGGAATAAGCAGAGAAAGAACTTTGGTGTGCTGGGCATGTTCCAAAATGAATGAGAGAAAGTTAGAGCCCAGTGTCATCCTTCTGGAATTATCTACACTGGATTTGTTTGGCAAAACACACAGAGCCGTAAACTACACTCAACTCTGGATAGGATCTGCATGGCCTGTGGGGTCCATCTACCCCAATGAGGACATAACTTAATTTCTGGTAGGTTACCTCCTTGAAGCACATAATGAAACTTGTAAGTGCACAGAAGGCACTGTCATCAACCTTTTAAGGCAACAGAAAGGAAAGTACTTTGAGTTTTCCAGCAGTGCAGCGGTTCGCCAAAACAACAACAAAACACTGCATCTATTTCAGCACCACTGTCTTTCCCTTTGTGGCAGTCCTAGGGACAACTCACGGCTTGCTTATTCTTGGACGGTGAGCAGCTTTCTTACAAGGTTTTGATTTTTTAAGAGTTCACTCTGATCATTGAAGCCTGAGTTAATCTGAACAGTAGTACCCAGAGTCACCAGAGTCAGAGAGGCTGGGAAGAGGCTCACTGCTCAGAAAGGCCAGCTCTGTCTTCTTCTTGCCCGAAAGTGGCCCGGGGAGGAAGCAGGGAGCTCTTAACTTTGGGAGGGATCTCTTCTAATGATGGGAAAGTAACTATCAAGTGCTTGAAAATAAAGACTATCAGAATACAACCCAGAAGAGTTTGGGGTTCTGTTTAGGCTTTTTAATTAAAGAAAGATCCTTAGAAAGTAAACCAACCAACAAACCAAGAAAACCTCCCATCATGACCCACTTGGCCACCAGAAGCCTCATTCATCTTGTGTGCCCGGCATTAAGCATACAAATCTACTAGATATTCAAGGCACATGGGAACTGCTGCAACAGCTGTTGGTCCTCTCCCCAGTCTATATTATGTACATGTGCTGAATATATTCCACCTGCCCTGCAGAGCGCCTCTTTAGCTTCCTCCTGCCCGCTCCTAGCCCCAGGAGACTGACATTTATGGATGCATCTACAGGCTCCCTTGCCCAAGGACATCCACCAAGTTCCACCAAAGGGAGGCACCAGTGCAAGCAAAGAGGGGAGGAGGAGAGTGAGGATAGGAAAGTTATCCCCCTGACTCCCTCCACGCTGGGCTGCAGTGAGTGAGCTGCACCCTCCTATTAAAGACCATGACCCCCACTAAGCACCCATAAGCCCAGCTACTTTCTCCTCTGGCATCTATTATCTGCTCCTCTTCTCCTTCACCCCTTCAGGTCCTGGGAGGGAAGTTCCCTGGAGGTAGCCTGCCATCCTCATTCTGGGGGAGTACACCCCCCCCTTTGCTAGTTTCTTGCATCCCTGCCCACCACTGAGAACTCGTCCTCTCTTCAGTTTCTTCTTTTTGAGTGTGCCATCTGTCTTCTGCCAGGACCGTGACTGACAAAATAAAAAATGGAATTGATTATCCTAGAATTTCATTCTTGGAATCTACATACCACAATATGTACATAATAATTCCCTTGCAATTTCCCCAAGTCATAAAGGATAGCAATCAGGCAGGGAAAAAAAATATGCCACCAAAACTACCATAATAATTTACTATCCTGCAAAACTTGAAAAAACGGAATTCATCTTCCTAAAAAGCACAGTAAGCTTTGAAACATGAAAACTCGATTAGAGTATTAGAAAAGTATGGTATTACTAAAAATACTCTCTGTAGAATTCCTCATAAGCGCATCATCAATGGTTGCTATTATGTTTCAGAGTCAGTCTAACCGCACATAAAAATTGCAAATAGGACAACAGTGTCAGTGAGGTTTCCAATTTGACAACAGCTGACTGAAACTAAATCTTACCTGAGCCACTATATAGAGTTGATATTAACTACATTTATCATAACAAGAATTCATTTATTATAACAACAGCACCACACAATGAACCTTTCCAAGAGTTTAAGACTTAACAGTCAACCTCATCCTGAAGACCACTGTTGTTTTTTATTAGGTCAGTGTAACCCCACAGGAAATTAAAACAGGAACCAAAGTTTCAAATGTAAAAACTATGAGCTGTCTCATGGGGTAAAAAAAAAAAAAAAATCTCCAGCAAACCTACAAGATATAAAACAAAAACACCGCACTAATAACAACATGCACTGGTGCTCTTTAATCGCTGAGGGAACTTTCAGATCCAGGTCAATATCACAATGTTAAAAATAAAATTTAAATGGCTTTCAACAAGTTAAATGTAGGCCGGTGCAGTGGCTCACATCTGTAATTCCAGCACTCAGAGAGGCCAAGGCGGGAGGATCACTTGAGCCCAGGAGTTCGAGACCAGCCTGAGCAACATAGGAAAATCCCATCTCTACCAAAAATGTAAAAACTAGCTGGCTGTTGTGACACAGGCCTGTGGTCCCAGCTACTCAGGAGACTGAAGTGGGATGATTACTTGAGCCCGGGAATTCGAGGCTACAGTGAGCCATGACTGTACCACTGTACTCTGGCCTGGGCAACAGAGCAAGACCCCGTCTCAAAAAAAGAAAAAAAAAAATAATGAAATGTAAACCATATGTTACCAATATATTTTTAAAGACACTGAAAGCGTGTTTCAATCAAGGTTCTACAAGGAACAAGTCTGTAAGACGTCTTCATCTAAGGCCAATGATCAAGTGAAGGCCATCACAGCTTTCCAAGAAGACCTGAGTTCTACAGTGGGGTGCTGGTTACCGTCCCAGGGTTTGGCCCGTTGCTGCAGGTCCTGGAGTTAACAGCATTTCAGAACAAGTATTTTGCAACTAGTATTAAGAGAGGGAGCACGTAAGCAGAAAGTCTTTTTGGGGTGGGAGTGGGGGGAGCACCATGATGAGACCCAGATGACAGCAGCCTTAACTCTTTTCTGTAGCTTTCCCACAGCACAAAACAGTGGCCACTTTACATTTATTTGTGAGGCTGTGACTAATGTCTGTGCCCTCTAATACAAAAGCTCTATGAAGGTAGGGGGTGTCTCTGTGTCTGCTCATGACCCAGGGCCTAACACAGTGCCTGGCACACAGCAGGTGCTTAATAAATTCTCCAGCCATCTAAACCGCACCCTCAATAGTAGGATTGAGGAAAGTAAAAGTGTGATAGGTCAGTACATGTACTTTTTAAGAGATTTCTGTCTTTGGAACTAGTAAATGTTTTACTATTCAAACTAAAAATTAGGTCAAAGGTAAATAATACAAATTAAAATAAGATACAACTACATACCCCTGGAATGGCGAAAATGAGAACACTGACAATACAAACTGTTGTTCAGAATGTGAAGCAAACAACCAAACACTCATAAAAGTAAGAATGTAAACTAGGGCCAGGGGTGGTGGCTCATGCCTGTAATGCCAGCACTTTGGGAGTCTGATGCGGGAGGATTGCTTGAACCCAGGAGTTCGAGATCAGTCTGGGCAACATGAGGAAACCTCATCTCTAGAAAAAATACAAAAATTAACTGGGCATGATGGTGTGCACCTGTGGTCCCAGCTACTTAGGAGGCTGAGGTGGGAGGATCACCTGAGCCCAGAATGTCGAGGCTGCAGTGAGCTGTGATTGTGCCACTGCACTCCAGCCAGGGCAACATAGTGAGACCTTGTCTCAAAAAAAAGAAAGAAGGATAAGAAAAAGAAAAAGAGAAAAGAATGTAAACTAGTACAACCACTTTGGAAATCAGTTTGACAATTTTTTTTTTTTTGAGACAGAATCTTGCTCTGTCACCCAGGCTGGAGTGCAGTGGCACGATCTTGGCTCACTGCAAGCTCTGCCTCCCGGGTTCACGCCATTCTCCTGCCTCAGCCTCCCAAGTAGCTGGGGCTACAGGTGCCCGCCACCACGTCCAGCTAATTTTTTTGTATTTTTAGTAGAGACGGGGTTTCACCGTGTTAGCCAGGATGGTCTTGATTTCCTGACCTTGTGATCCACCCATCTCGGCCTCCCAAAGTGCTGGGATTACAGGTGTGAGCCACTGCGCCCGGCCAGTTTGACAATTTCTTATAAAGTTATACACACACTTTATGTGTATGTGTATGACCCACCAATCCCACTCCTGGGTATTTCTCCAAGAGACACAAGCTCACATACCCACACACAGACTTGTAAAAGAATGTTTAGCCGGGCGCGGTGGCTCAAGCCTGTAATCCCAGCACTTTGGGAGGCTGAGACGGGTGGATCACAAGGTCAGGAGATCGAGACCATCCTGGCTAACACGGTGAAACCCCGTCTCTACTAAAAAATACAAAAAACTAGCCGGGCGAGGTGGCGGGCGCCTGTGGTCCCAGCTACTCCGGAGGCTGAGGCAGGAGAATGGCGTAAACCCGGGAGGCGGAGCTTGCAGTGAGCTGAGATCCGGCCACTGCACTCCAGCCTGGGCGACAGAGCCAGACTCTGTCTCAAAAAAAAAAAAAAAAAAAAAGAATGTTTAGAGCAGCTTTATTCATAACATCCAAACACTGGAAAAAAATCCAAAATCCATCAGAGGGCCACCAGACAGACAAATTACGGTATGTCCATAAAATGGAATACTACTCAACAATAAAAAGGAATGAACTCCTTACTGATACACACAACATGTATGATTCTCAAAAACATTATGCAGAGTAAAGAAGTTAGACATAAAAGTATACTACTCTGGCCAAGCGTGGTGGCTCACACCTGTAATCCCAGCACTTTGGGAGGCTGAGGCGGGCAGATCACAAGGTCAGGAGTTCGAGACCAGCCTGACCAACATGGTGAAACCCCATCTCTACTAAAAATACAAAAAAAATTAGCCAGGTGTGGTGGCGCGTGCCTGTAATCCCAGCTACTCAGGAGGCTGAGGCAGGAGAATCGCTTTGAACCTGGGAGGTAGAGGTTGCAGGGAGCTGAGATCATGCCATTGCACTCCAGCCTGGGAGACAAAGTGAGACTCCGTCTCAAAAAAAAATGTACTATGCTATGATTGCATTAATATGAAGAAAGTGGTCAAACCACTTCTGTGTTTGCCTAAGGGTTTTGGTGGAGGGGCAGGAGACTGACTGTTGACTACAAAGGAGCTGAAGGAAAACTTTTTGTGACGAAACTGTTCTATATCTTGACAGTAATGGTGGTTACACAGGTATGTACATATTAGTCAAAATACTTTCAGTGGGTGTATTATTTTTCACAAATCCTTCTGTTGTCAAGGGTGTGTTGTTATTATATGTAAATGATGCCTCAATGAAGTTTTTTTAAAAGAGCAAACCACAAATTTAAGTTTTTTATAAAAGTAAACAAAATAACCTAACTAAAAAAGCAAGTCTGCAACATAACCTCACAAGAAAAAAAAAAAAATCTTTCACACCACATTTTAATTCAATACTGATTATGTATCCTAGTAGATGTACATCCATATACTACAGACAAAAGTGAACAGGCTTGTATTACTAATAGCAATAGACTGTATAATTTTGGAACTATTTTATGCACATTACAGAATAAAGCAAATAAATGTGTTCACAGCATTAATAGTATTAAGAACCAAGCAAAGAAATATAAATACAAAATCAAAGATTGCTAAGAAAAAACTCAGTAATATTAAATATGAATTGGCAACAGCAATATAAATTCATGAAAATAATAATACCACAGCTACAATGAATACACCCAGTGTCCAGTTTCAGTTTATTTTATTTTATTTTTGAGATAGAGATTTGCTCTTGTTGCCCAGGCTGGAATGCAATGGCACAATCTCGACTCACTGCAACCTCCCCCTGCCCCCGGCTCCCCCAGATTCAAGCAATTCTCCTGCCTCAGCCTCCCAAGTAGCTGGGATTACAGGTGCCTGCCACGATGCCCGGCTCATTTTTTGTATTTTTAGTAGAGACAGGATTTCACCGTGTTGGCCACGCTGGTCTCAAACTCCTGACCTCAGGTGATCCACCTGCCTCGGCCTCCCAAAGTGCTGGGGTTACAGGCATGAGACACCATACCTGGCCTCCAGTTTCAGTTTTTAAATACCATTCTCCACTGAAAGGAATCAGGGCTTTTTGGAGAAATGGATGATCTCATGTCTGGAAATGAAAAGTATAAGATGAGTCCAGAACTTTTTTTTGTGCAAGAAAGTACTAAAAGACTAAAAGGAGTATGTTCAAAGGACAAAAGAGGCAGCTTAAAGGGCCTCAATGGCCAAATTTGGGATAATTTGAGCATCAGACCAATTATTATAATTGATTACAAAACAACTGACTTAATAAAAACCCATGAGTCCATAGTGATAGTCACAGAGAGATACTTACTTGCCACCATTAGAAGCGATTATTACACCAACCCTTTTCTGTAAAAATTGGTCATTATAGTTCCTTTTCAGGAATATCAGCTAATGATAGAATTAGAAAAATCACTATTTTGCAACTTTTGGTAAAATAATTCAGGTAAGAACCGTCTATGGTTATGCACACAGTGTCCAAGTATCTCTCCACAGGCTATGTGCTCAATGCCAAAAACACACCTTCCAATGAAGAGATCTGTATGGCCACCCTCGGCTGCTGATTGGACGTAGTGTCACTAACACTGGGCAACCTGGTGGGACATAATGGTTTAAGAAGCACCCAGTATTGCCTGGCAATTGTTTAAATAAGCTTGAGCTGCCAGGTGCAGTGGTTCATGCCTGTAATCCCAGCACTTTGGGAGGCCGAAGCAGGTGGATCACCCGAGGTCACGAGTTCAAGACCAGCCTGGCCAACATGGTGAAACCCCGTATCTACTAAAAATACAAAAATTAGGTGGGTGTGGTGGCGGGCGCCTGAAATCCCAGGTACTCAGGAGGCTGAGGCAGGAGAATCACTTGAACCTGGGAGGTAGAGGTTGCAGTGAGCCAAGACTGCACCACTGCACTCCAGCTTGGGCAATAGAGCGAGACTCTGTCTCAAAAAAAGGCTTGAGCCTACATAAGCATTTGGATCTGACTTCTATGGGACACAAGGCAAGGTGAATGACATCACAAGGAAATAATCCATCAAATTCAGGATGTGGGTATTCCACAAAACAACTGGCTTTGACTGTCTCAGAAAAAAAGAAAAAAGAAAAACTCGGTGTCATCAGAGGGGCAGAGGAAAATGGGAAGATCATTCCAGACTAAAGACACTAAAGAGATATAAAAACCAACAGCAGTGCCCACACCTTCACTGGATGCTGGTAAAAACAGAATCATAATAAAATAAAATAAATGCAAAGATCTTAGGGAATAACTGGAAAAATCTGAATATGGACTAGATGACAGATACCTCACTGAATTATTTGGAACTTTCTTAGGTATGATAATAGTGTGTGGTTATAGAAAAGGATGCCTTTGTTCTGAGCTCCAGTCTGAAAAGTTTACAGGTGAGGTGACATGATGCCTACAACTTTCTTTTCATTGGTTCATATAATCTACACACAAAGAAGAGGCAAATATAACATGTTAACAATTACTCATTACTATTCTTGCAACTTTTCTGCATGTTTGAATTTTCTCATAGTAAAAAATAAGGGAAAAGAAAGAAGCAGAAGATACATGACCATCTGTAAAACCTTATTGCAGAGAGAACCTGCCCTCTACCCATCTCCGCAGGTGTTACAAAATGAACTGCATAACTCGTATGTTGAAACCGATTCATAGTTGAAGCCCTGGCCCCAAGTACCTCAGAGTGTGACTCTATTTTAACCTAGGGTCTTAAAGAAATAATTGGGAAAATGAGGTCATTAGGGTGACCCTAATCCACTATGACTGGTGTCCTTCTTTTTTTTTTTTTTTTTTTTTTTTTTTTTTTTTTTTTTTTTTTTTTTTGAGACAGAGTCTGGCTCTGTCGCCCGGGCTGGAGTGCAGTGGCAGGATCTCAGCTCACTGCAAGCTCCGCCCCCCGGGTTTACGCCATTCTCCTGCCTCAGCCTCCCGAGTAGCTGGGACTACAGGCGCCCGCCGCCTCGCCCGGCTAGTTTTTTGTATTTTTTAGTAGAGACGGGGTTTCACCGTGTTCGCCAGGATGGTCTCGATCTCCTGACCTCGTGATCCGCCCGTCTCGGCCTCCCAAAGTGCTGGGATTACAGGCTTGAGCCACCGCGCCCGGCCCTGACTGGTGTCCTTCTAATAAGAGGTTTGGACACAGACATGCACAGAGAAGCCCATGTGGAAGACATGGGGGGAAGGCGGCCATCTGCAAGCCAAGAAGAGAGGCCTGCAAGAAACCAACCCTGCTGACACCTTGATCTTGGACTTCCAGCTTCCAGAACTGTGAGACAATAAATCCCTGTTGATTAAGTCAACCCGTCTGTGGTACTCTGCTGTGTCTGCACTAGCACAGTAACATCATGATAGGGAAGATTTCCAGGAACAGGAGAAAGACGGTTCCCCTAATCCAAAAGGAAGAACACTTTTGCTACCTTGTGCATGTTATCCCCTCATTGATACAGAAAATCAAGAGCTCCCAGGATGGTGCGTGAGTGTGTGTGTAGGGGGTAGGAGCTAAGATAGCTACTCAGGATGATGTCACGTCTGCACCATCATCTGGGGAATACCCAGACGTGCTGGAATCACAGGCTCTCTCTCGTGCACCCACAGGACTCCTTCTCTCAGAGCCAGACAGGTCTGGGGACAGCCCTTACTGCCTGGATGATATCCTGGGAGAGATGCTTAAAACGCCCAAGTCTGCCTGCTGTAAGTGATCTGACATTGGATTTTTCATCACTGAGCAAAAATGTTTCAAATATATATGAAAGTCATTTCTCCTTGACATAAAAGAAACATTCTCAGGCTTATCATGATAAGAAGGGACAATTTAAATATTTCTTTAACTGTGTGCATGTTCTACCTTTTGGAACAAAAAAATGCAAATAAAAACTAGGAAGAAAGGAGAAAGGCAGGGAAAATGAGGTCACATTGAATCTCTTTTTGCACTTTTTTTTTTTTTTTTTTTTTGAGATCGAGTCTCCCTCTGCAGCCCAGGCTGGAGTGAGTGGTGCAATCTCAGCTCACTGCAAGCTCCACCTCCCAGGTTCAAGTGATTGTCATGCCTCAGCCTCTCAAGTACCTGGGATTACAGGCACGCACCACCACATCCAGCTAATTTTTGTATTTTTAGTAGAGAGAGGGTTTCACCATGTTGGGCAGGCTGGTCTCAATCTCCTGATCTCAAGTGATCCGCCTGCCTCGGCCTTCCAAAGTGGTGGGATTACAGGCATGAGCCACTGCACCTGGCTCACACATTTCTTGAATCATGCCCAGGTTATAAGAATAGAGGGTCAGGGCCGGAATCTTGGAATATGAATTCTGGAAAGGGTCTTCGTGATACCCTGGGCTGGCTTTCTTCACTTGGCATTTAAGGAAACTAAACTCAGACAGGAAGAGCTTGCCCAAGAGCACGCAGCTACTGGTCTGGCCGTGTCTCCTCGGTGCCGGCCATGCAGGCCTTTCCCCATCTGACCTTCTCTTGGGGACCTTCCCTGGCTGTGCTGAAACCCACGGCTTCATGAGTTGTGCTGAGCCCTCCCCAGCTGACACTGGTGAAGATCGAAAGATTTTGCTGGATTCCAGTGCGTGGTTTCCCAACCTCGGCCCTATTGGTATTTGCGGCCGGGTAATTCTTTACTGTGTGGGAGCTGTCCTGTGTATTGCAGGACACTGAGCAGCACCAATGGCCTCTACCTACTGGACGCAGTAGACTGCTTCCCCCACAATCTGACAACCAAAAGTGCCTTCAGACCTTGGCAAGTGTGCCCTGGGGAACAAAATCAGCTTCAGTTAAGAACCACTGCTCCAGAGCATGAAGAACTACTCAGCTCTGGCAGAAAGAGAATCCCAAAATACAAGCTCAATTCATTTCATTTTATTTTATTTTTATTTATTATCATTACTATTATTATTATTGAGATGGAGTTTCGCTCTTTCACCCAGGCTGAAGTGGCGTAATCTCAGCTCACTGCAACCTCCGCCCTCCCTCCCTACCACCAGGTTCAAGGGATTCTCCTGCCTCAGCCTCCTGAGTAACTGGGATTATAGGCGCCCACCACCATGCCTGGCTAATTTTTTAATTTTTTGTAGAGACAGGGTTTCACCATGTTGGCCAGGCTGGTCTCAAACTCCTGACCTCAAGTGATCCACCCACCTCGGCCTCCCAAAGTGCTGGGGTGACAGGCGTGAGCCACTGTGCCCGGCCAAGCTCAATTCAAACACAGAATAACAGTACCTTTTCCCACACCACTGACTTCACTCCTTTTAGATGACTAAGGTTTGTTTCTGCAGCCTTATCCTTGCCAAAGTCTGATATGATTTAGCTGTGTCCCCATCCAAATCTCACCTGGAATTGTAGTTCCCATAATTCCCACATGTCGTGGGAGGGACCCAGGGGGAAGTAATTGAATCATGGGGGCATGTACTGTTCTGTGATAGTGAGTAAGTCTCACAAGATCTGATAGTTTATAAACGGGAGTTCCCCTGCACAAGTTCTCTCCTTGCCAGCCGCCATGTAAGACATGTCTTTGCTCCTCTTTCATCTTCTGCCATGATTGTGAGGCCTCCCAAACCATGAAGAACTATGAGTTCATTAAACCTCTTTTCTTTATAAATTACCCAGTCTCAGGTATGTCTTTATTTGCAGTGTGAGGTATGTCTTTATTTGCAGTGTGAGAACGGACTAATACAAAGTCCTATTTCACAGGGATACCAAAGGACTTTAGTCAAGCCTAAACTCCTAAATCATGTTAACATCAAACAGCAGTCAAGCTTCCTGAGAAGAACATTTTGCACAACTCAGAAAGACTTCCATGTTGACCATGCAGTCCAGTGAGCCCGTGCACTATCCCTGTCTGTGCGCCCAGCAGGAAGGCGACTGGAACTACACCCCTTATAAGTCGTATCGGCAATCACATGCTTCTCACTCAGCATGCTGAGGCCACACGCCAGGGTGCCCACAACCCCATCCCATAAAGAGCAGAGGCAATGACACTGTCAGCCTCACAGACCACGGGCAGTTTTCTAAGTCACATTTAGAATCGCTATTGAAGATGCCTCCCCTGTGCACCAGGGGCAAAACCAGTCCTAAGATGCCCAGAGCTCTACGTGTTAAGACTCAAATCGGGCCAGGCACAGTGGCTCACACCTATAATCCCAGCATTTTGGGAGGCCGAGGTGGATGGATCACTTGAGGTCAAGGTTTCAAAACCAGCCTCACCAACATGATGAAACTCCATCTCTACTAAAAATACAAAAAGTAGCTGGGTGTGGTGGCGTGGGCCCATGATCCCAGCTACTCAGGAGGCTGAGGCACGAGAATCACCTGAACCCAGGAGGCAGAGACTGCAGTGAGCCAAGATCATGCCATTGCACTCCAGCCTGGGCAACAGAGTGAGACTCCCTCCGTCTCACACACACAAAAAAAGACTCAAATCAAACTCAGCAAACACAGGGGAAAAGCCTCCTTCGAAGATAAATCACCACAAAGGTAACTGTCATCTTCAAATATTATTGACAAATAGCAATAATAATTCTCTACTGTGGACTATGCACTCCCAGGATGATACCTCGAACCCTGAGGCCTACAAAATCACATAGATAAGTTTGTTTTTAATTTTATAACTAAAGCCTTTCCAGCATCTGGTGACATAACCATAAGAGCCCTCTCCAACTAATTCTAACATTGCCCAACATCCTGGCCATGTAAAGTGTGCTGCCAAGTCTGGCCAGGCCCTGCACCTGCAGCCCAAGAAAAGCCTCAAAAAGCAAAAAAAAAAAAAAAAAAAAAAAAAAAAAAAGGG
>NC_037675.1:90783722-90817536 GCF_003255815.1 Theropithecus gelada
AAAAAAAAAAAAAAAAAAAAAAAAAAAAAAAAAAAAAAAGGGCTGGGCGCGGTGGCTTAAGCCTGTAATCCCAGCACTTTGGGAGGCCGAGACGGGCGGATCACGAGGTCGGGAGATCGAGACCATCCTGGCTAACACGGTGAAACCCCGTCTCTACTAAAAAAATACAAAAAACTAGCCGGGCGAGGTGGCGGGCGCCTGTAGTCCCAGCTACTCGGGAGGCTGAGGCAGGAGAATGGCGTGAACCCGGGAGGCGGAGCTTGCAGTGAGCTGAGATCCGGCCACTGCACTCCAGCCTGGGCGACAGAGCGAGACTCCGTCTCAAAAAAAAAAAAAAAAAAAAAAAAAAAAAGGTTTGCTTAAGTGAAGGTACAGGCCAAGTGTGGTGGCTCCCACCTGTAATCCCGGCACTTAGGGAGGCAGAGGTAGGAACATCACCTGAGCCCAGGGGTTTGAGACCAGCTTGTGCAACACAGAAGACCCCATCTCTACGAAAAAATTTTAAAAATCAGCCAGGTGTGATGGTGTGCACCTGTGGTCCCAGCTACTCAGGAGGCTGAGATGGGAGGATCCCTGGAGCCTTGGAGTTCGAGGCTGCACTGAGCTGTGATCGTGCCACTATATTCCAGCCTGGGCAACAGAGAAGGAGGGGAGGGGAAGGGAGGGGAGGGGAGGGGAGGGGAGGGCAGGGCAGGGGAGGGGAGGGGAGGGCAGGGGAGGGGAGGCAATGCCCCAAGCCCTTTGCTAGATCCTCTCAACTACTCCCAAAGCTTGACCTGGTGTGTCTGCAGCCCACACATCTGTCTGTCAATTGGTCATCCTCTCTAGTTGACCCTTTGGCCCCTTGAGTCCATCATGGCCAGACCATAACCCATTCATCACCTTGCCCCACTGCCTGTCAGACCAAATCCATTCTCCTCCCTATTCCCCTCTCCTCTAAGTAGACTTAAACCTGGATTCTTACTTCCCTTCCTTGTCTGCCTACCCCATGACCCCACAATTATCATCAGAGCCTGTGGGTTCCACCTCTGTGACAGTAGGTCTGGTGTCACCAAGTGTACACCTTGCTGATTCATTATACCCCGACTGGACTGCTGACCCATCACTCTACTTCCTTATACTTCAAACTCCACTCTTCCCACACTCCAGGCCTCTCCATGCTCCAAGCCTTCAAATGTTCCCCAGTAGAGACACAAAACACCCTCACTTCCAGGCCTCAAAGTCCAGCCCTTCCCAGCATGGCACCTTCCTATCCTGCTGGCCTTATCTTATGCTATCCCATCTCTGTTCCCTCATGTTCTCCACTTCTACAAGTTTGCTCTCCAAATGCATCTATACTCATCTGCATTGGCTCAAGCCACTGTCCCTCCCCCACCCACAAATGCTCTTTGAGGTGGGGCAGGAGCCACGTGGGTTTGGGATGGGAAGGATGTGAGTTCAGATTCTGTTCTGCTCCTTCCTAGCTGTGTGACCTGTGACCGGTTACCTAACTGCCTCTCTGACCCTCGGTTTCCTCATCTATAAAATGGAACAATCATTGCCACTTGACAGAGTGTTGAGATCTTTAGATAACATATGAAACCACTTGGCAAAGAGGGGGTGGTGTATGAGGCAGGGAAAACACAGACAAAAGCTTGGAGGTCTCCTTGATGATAACACATATGTGAAAGGGACGGTGAGGAGACTCCTCAGCTGGAGAAAGTGCCCTCCTGGGTCCAAGTCGGGAGAAGCGTTAGCGGGAGGCTCCCCAGCAGGGCTCCATACAGCACCATTCCCTCAATACTCTATTGCTCAGAACACTCAAGCAGTTTTGTGTTTGGAGCACAGTTTTGGGTGGTGTTTTTTTTTCTTTTTTTCCTTTTTTGGCTAGAGTCAGTACCATCTGTGAATTACACTGCGGTGGCCAGGTTTTTTGATAATTTGAATAAGACCTCAGGGAGTCTGAACTAAACATATGTCCCTCAAAAATATAAAGTAATCCATATGCTTTCATCTATTAATTGGGAAAATGAGCTTTTATCAATGTCTAAATGTTCACGAACAGGCAGAGAAACGTCGGGTTCCACCACACGTGACATGGCAAAAAGGACATCTTCCAACACGTGAGGCTTCTCCAGGCAGACGTGAACAGGAACACACTAGCCTGACCGAGCAGGCAAAACGGATGACAAAAGTCAGAGGTGAGTGCATACTATTAGGTTGGTGCAAAAATCATGGCAGTTTTTGCCATTACTTTCACGAGTTTCCCAAGACTGCCCTCACAAATTAACACAAACTTGGTGGCTTAAATCAACAGAAATTCTTTCACAGACCGGAAGTGTGAAATCAAGGAGCCGACCAGACCTGGGAAACATCCTTCCTTGCCTCCTCCTGGCTTCTGGTGGCCCCCGGCTGACCTTGGCACTCCCTGGCTCACACCTGCATTGGTCCAGTCTCTGCCTGTGTCATCTTCCCCAGCTATCTGTTTCCTCTCCTCGCCTCATAAGGACGCTAGTCAATGACTTCAGAGCCCGCTCAAATCCATTCTGACCTCCTCTTAACTAATTACATTTGCAAAAACTCTATTTTTATGTATTCTTTTTTTTTTTTTTGAGACAACATCCTGTTCTGTTGCCCAGGCTGGACTGCAATGGTGCGATCTCAGCTGACTGCAACCTCTGCCTCCCAGGTTCAAGCGATTCTTGTACCTCAGCCTCATTTGTAGCTGGAATTACAGGTGTAGCTGGAATTACAGGTGCTCACCACCATGCCCAGGTAAAAAACGCCATTTTAAAATAATTAGGTCACTAAAGAAGATTCCAGGTGGACATGATTTTGGTGGGGGGGACATTTCAGCCCACTACAGTGATAACAGAGAACATCAGGGAATATGCTACAATCATTAGAGCTGAAAGAACCTCAGAGGTAACCTTTTCCGCAGATGTTAAACAGATTCCTTCGCTGATGCCAGCCCCAAGGGATTGGAGGTGGCTTCCAAGAATGGCACTCACAGAAGCAGCTGAGGATGAGGGCTGTGGCCAGCAACGGATGGCCCCGGGCGTGGCATGCGGGAGAGAAGACTAACGACTCGCCTCTGCGCCCACCAGCCTGCTTCACTGTGCTCGCTTGGCAGATGTGGAAACTAAGCTTGTGAAACGCTGAAGCCGGAGCTCTACTTAGTGGAAGAATCAGGACCAGAACCCAGGTCTCCTGAGTCCGCCTCTGACAACCAGCTCTTCCAACATGTACCAGGAACATACAATTCTGAGTCACAGACAAGCTACTTACTATGGGCAGACACTAAAAAACAACTAATGACTTTCATTCATATAGCGTGGTTTCATCCACTTGGAAAATTGTTTTTCTAATCTAGATTTTAAAAACTTCCTTTCTTCAACAAACATCAGCCCCACACCTACCACAATACCAGGAATGAGTCCTAGGAATGCCTCATCTAGTTGTAAAAGACAATATAAAGCAATACAGCGATGCAGAGGTAAAGATAAGCCCTGTCTTAGGGTTCCACTGAGAAGAGGGACAGGACCCAGCCTGGGCAGGGACAATCATGGCAGACTTCTTGGAGGTGAAGATGGCTGTCAATGTCTACAGGATGAACAGGCATTAGCCAGGGGCAGAGAAGGATAATGTCAAGACTAACGGCAGGAACAACAGCCTCGATCGCTTCCTGAACTGGAGCTAAGGTTGCTGTATGTGTTGTAAATTACATGGTTTTATATCCCATGGAGAAATAGCCCCAAAATGAAATCTTTTTATAAACTTGCACCTGGAGATTATGTCTCTCTCCTAAGTTGGCATCTTACCAGGGAAGGAGAATTATGGAATCTGCCGAGTTTCCATTTTTGCCTTGGCTGTCAAGGCACTCAATCTCAACAAACGTATTAGGTCAAGAATTTGGAATATTTGCTTTCCCCTCTCTCTATAGCATTTGCCTATTTTCAATTTTTAACTCAGCGGCCTGATTGTGACGTATCTTGTATGTCTTATGGCAAGCCCTATGAAAAGGAAGTGGGGTATAAATTATAAATGTGCTAATAAAGAATACTGGCTAATATCTACATAAACGTGCTAAAAAAGAATATTGGCCAGTATCTATACAGAGGGCCCGGGAAGTCTAAAATCTATCACCTTGAGCCTAAGTTAGATGCCACATGGCTCATCTTTTTTAGAAGTCCAAACCCATCAACTTCAGAGAGGAAAAGGCTTAATTAATTATAGGTAAAGTCATCTGCCTCCTGAGGCGGATGAGACCAATTTCTCTCTGAATAACAAAAGCTGAGGCAAACTTTTTTTTTTTTTTTTAAAGGTGGGCTGGGCGCCATGTTTCACGCCTGTAATCCCAGCACTTTGGGAGGCAGAGGCAGACGCAGAGGCAGAGGCAGATGGATCACCTGAGGTCGGGAGTTCAAGGCCGGCCTGACCAAGATGGAGACACCCCATCTCTACTAAAAATAAAAAATTAGCTAGGAATGGTGGCACATGCCTGTAATCGCAGCTACCCGGGAGGCTGACGCAGCAGAATCGCTTGAACCCAGGAGGCGGAGGTTGTGGTGAGCTGAGAGCATGGCATTGCATTCCAGCCTTGGCAACAAAAGTGAAACTCTGTCTCAAAAGAAAAACGAGTTGGTTAACCTTCTCTCAGGCCTCTTACTCTGAGTATATATGAGAGGGAGAAAAAAGCAAAAGAAGAGAAAAAAGCAAAAGAAGAGAACAAGATGAGAACTGCTTATGTAACTGAGGTGTCAAGATGCTGGCCGAAGGCCATTCTCACAAAGACTCACTTCTACTCACTGAGAGAATAAAAGAATTGCAGGTTCAGACTCACAACGGTTCTACTATCCAACAACTGAAAACTTGATCTCTTTGCTTTCGTCAACTCAGCAAGTTTATGGGTAGGCTTGACACGCAAATGCCTTCGCTGACAGCAAACAGCTCAGAGGATGCACACGGGGGAGCTCAGGAGGGTGGGTGGAAAATTTCACCCTTTCTGCAGATGTAGGGGGATCCAAGTGTTTGGGGAAAATTAACCAACCAAAAATTATTTTTTAATTGCTTCCTGTGCACACAGCACTTGCTAAGCGCCACCAGAAATGAAATATAAGGCATCTCCCCTGACATCGAGGAGTGTGTCATCTGCTCTCTGGCGAAAGCAGGAGCACTGGAGTCAGGGACACACACGTGGTCTCCCATCCGTCAAGGTCGTCCACGGACAGTTGCAGAGGCCTGCCCTGCACAACCGCAGGAGGTGCCATTTCACAGGGCTGCAACGTGACGTCGTAGTTCTAATCCTGGCACTACTAGGCTAGGGGAACTGAGCAAGTAACTTAACCAACTTCTAAAGTGGTTTTGAGAATTGAGAGATTAGACAGGTTAGGTTAAGTAAGATAGTGCCCAACACCTAACAAGTGCTGGACCAACACCAGCTCAACAAATCATCATCTCATTTAGAGCCAAAGCGCATTTTATTAGTCAGCTCAGACTACCCAACAAAATACTACAGACTGGGTGGCTCATACAACAGAAGTTACTTTTTCACAGTTCTGGAGGCTGGGAAGTCCAAGGTCAAAGTGCCAGCAGATTCAGTTCCTGATAAGGACTCTCTTCGCGATCAGAAGACGGCTGCCTTCTCACTGTGCGCTCATGGGGACTGCCCTTGGTGCATGTGCATGAATAGAGCGATCTCTCGTCCTCCTTTTATAAGGCCACCAATCCAATCAGATTAGGACTCCATCCTTATGGTCTCAACCTTAATTAGCTCCTAAAAGTCCTATCTCCAAATACAATCACACTGAGGGTTTGGGCTTCAACATATAAATTGGGAGGTGCCCGGCATGGTGGCTCATGCCTGTAATCCCAGCACTTTGGGAGGCTGCAGTGGGTGGATCATTTGAGGTCAGAAGTTCAAGACCAGCCTGGCCAACACGGTGAAACCCCATCTCTACTAAAAATATAAAAAATAGCCAGATGTGGTGGTGTACCCGTAATCTCAGCTACTCGGGAGGCTGAGGCACAAGAATCACTTGAACCCAGAAGGCAGAAGTTGCAGTGAGCCAAGATCACACTGCCGCACTTTAGCTTAGGAGACAGAGCAAAATTCCATCTCAATAAATAAACAAACAAACAAACAAATTGGGGGGAGACACAATCCAATCTGTAGCACCAACATGAAGGAAATGACTGTCAGTATAATATTTACTGAGTATGTACTATATTCCAGGAGTTGTATTATCATTATCATTATTTAATCTTTAAACAGCCATGTGAGAAAGGCATTATCCTTCTCATATCAGAGATGAGAACGCAAAGCTCATTAACAGTAATTAACTTGCTGAAGGACACACAGCTAGCAAATCGTGAAACAAAGATTCAGCCCTAGGTCTCTCTGACTCCAACCTCCATGCTCCTGAAACTCATCTGCTCTGCTCCTTATTTCATTAGATGACAGACTTTATTATAAAGTTTATTATAAACTACATAGACAGACTATAACTGCCAAGGGCCAGAGAGAGAGAGAGATTAATAAGATCAGGAGTAGATCCCATTAAGGAGATGGGCTTTAAACAGAGCCCTTAGGACAGAGTTGGTCTGGGGTATACAGAAAGAAGAGGGAGGAGGAGCACGTAAAGCCAGCATGAACCATGTGCACCATGCAAGGTGAATTCTGCAGGGCAGGGCAGGCACCCATCTGCATCTAGCATTGGCATGCTGCAGAGAAGCAACATGAAATAAGGTGGCTAAATGGGGCTGGGCACAGTGGCTCATGCCTGTAATCCCAGCACTTTGGGCAGTCTGAGGTCACAAGATCAAGACCAGCCTAGTCAACATGATGAAACCGTCTCTACTAAAAATACAAAAATTAGCCTGGGCATAGTGGCGTGCACCTGTAGTCCCAGTTCCTTGGGAGGCTGAGGCAAGAGAATAGCTTGAACCCAGGAGGTGGAGATTGCAGTGAGCTGAGATCCCGCCATTGCACTCCAGCCGGGGAGACAGAACGAGATTCCATCTCGGGCAGGGGGTAGTAGGGAAGATAGCTAAATGGGCGAAGACACACTCCATGGGGCCTGGAAAGTCAGGGAGGAGACAAGAACTCGCTTCCATGGATGGCAGCAACCAATGAGGCCATCTGAGCAAAGGATACAGTAATGACAACGCCCAGGCTACCGGGACAGAGCCTGGAGACAGTGAACGCCGCACCTGCAACTCAGGGATAGAAGAGTGGGGCCACTGCAAGCAAGGTGTAGGATGCTGCTGGGTGTGGGCCATAGGGCCCAAGAGCTCAGCTCTGCTCTTATCAAGTTACTGGGGTCAGCACCTAGGAAGGCAGGAGAATGAAGGCACCATTGACTTATTTGGCAGAACTTCTGGAGCCCCCTGTGCACAGCGCTGTCCCAAGCGTTCGGTTAGACTGACTGTGAAGCTTACATTTAGAGGAGACACGTGGTGAGCAAGTCACAAATAAATGTATAAATGCACCTGGAGCTAAGTGTTCCTGGAAGGCCAGCAGGAAGGCTCAGAGAAGGCCTCTCTGAAGGGGTGTCATTAAAGCTGGACCCTGATAAATATGGTGCCAGCTTGATGAGAAGCAGGAAAATCAAGAAGAAGATGCATGAGAGGCCAAGAGAAAAGCCCTTGAGCAGGGAAGACACGACGAAACTGGATGGATCCCAGACACCAGTGGGGAGGAGGCTGCTACCAGCGGCTCAACAGCACCGGCAGAGCACAGGCCCCGCGCTGTGACGCCAGGCAGCGTTCAGAAAGGGATCCCAGACAACCAAAGTCAGGAGATCCAGAAACAGAAAACTGGGCTATCTGAGGCTCCGGGAAGAGAACTCGGAGATTCAGGAAATACCACAAGGGCTGATTGTGAAGCCTGGGTGACTGGGTGCTTGCTCTTCTGAAAAGGAAACACTGATCCAGGCAGACTCCAGCAGGCAGAGCTGCAGCCTGCAGGGAACTTACAGACCCATTTGGGAGGAATTTGCCTTTATGGGCAATTCCTCTTTTTTCCCATCTCTAATTTTTTTCCTGCAAACGAATTTAGAAGTAAAATGTATGAAAGTGAAAAAAACTTATATGTTACAATGTGCACCTCTTACGTATAAAGAACCATTCCCTTTTTTAGAGTACTTAAAACGAAAAACAAGAAAGGTTATAAAATCGCTAAACATACCTAATGTTTCAGACTCAAGCATCCACAATTCCTTCACAGCATTTCACAAACACCTTTTCATTCTATCCTTTCCCTTCACAGTGGTGGATCCCACAGGTGCCCAGTCAAGATCAAAGATTCATGCCAAATGATTTCCCTCTTTCTCAATTGATGTGTTTAGGAGAATTATGCTCTTCCTAACTCTTATTATTAACCTTTTTAATTTGTCACTTTCATTTTAATAAAACAAGGGCAAAGCACATAAACAATTCAAATGACTGTACAAATCAACCACGCTGTAAAGATAAAGATGGAAAAGCTGCTGAAATTGATCTGCTGGCTGGCGGGCCATGGTGGGATGGCTAGAAATAGTCACTTGTTGATGTGTAGGTGGCCAAATTCACCACACAAAGAGTAGTTTGGGGGCATCAATATATGATCTTAGCAAATCCACCACAGTCGTCTCACAGAAAAGACCCAACCAGGTCAGAGGCGACTCCTGTCCTTTGGCCCACAGCAGAGGGCTGGACTCAAGGAACACTTTCCAACTACACAATTTCATGAAATAAATCCTTGTTTTTCACTTTTGCAAACCAAAAAAAAAAGAAAAAAGAAAAAAAAAATCTGGCCAGGCACAGTGGTTCACACCTGTAATCCCAGCACTTTGGGAGGCCGAGGTAGGCAAATCACTTGAGCTCAGGAGTTCGAGACCAGCCTGGGCAACACAGTGAGACCTCATCTTTACAATAATAATAATAATAGTTAGCCAGGCATAGTGGCACAAGCCTGTAGTCCCAGCTATTTAGGAGGCTGAGGTGGGAGGATCACTTGAGCCTGGGAAGTTGAGGCTGCAGTGAGCTATGGTCATGCCACTGCATTCCAAATAAAATGACAGAGTAAGACTCCCTTTAAAAAAACAAAAAACAAAAAAACTGCACTGGGCATGTTTTCAGCCATATATTTCAATAGATCTCTCTCGTTCTCTTTCTCTCTCTCGATGTGTATATATATTCTATACAATTATATATATAACCTATATAATTATATATATAAATTATATAATTTAATACATACAATTTTTAAGTAAGGAAAACTATTACTTTAAGAAAATGATAAAGCAGTGAAGTCCACTAATATATTTTTCAATCAGGAGACTATGTTCAGGGATTTTGTCTAAGCTGCTTTTTTTAAAAAAAAAAAAAAAAAAAAAAGGAAATCTCAACACACAGAACAGACACTTTGCTTTTTCTTCAAACTGACAAGCAGCATCATTTAGTATCGGATACTAGAGGAGTCTTACTATTGAATGTGCCTTTATTCTAGGGGAGAAAGCCTAGCAAAATAAAGTAGCAGGTATTACAGAAAATAAAAATGGCCCAAGGAACCTCCAAAGTAATTGAATCTACTCGTATGACCAAAATCTCCAGAAACCCCTCCAGAGAGTCCCTTCCCCTCCCCTACAGATGCTGTAAGAGGTGCCTCGGTTGAAGTTCTGAGGGTGAGAGCCGCCCCCGCAGCTTGCAGCAGTAAGACCCTCTCTAAAGCCAAGTTCAGACTTACATTTAGTCCAGTTTCTTCTGACGGTTCCTGTACTTTTTAAGAAAGAGGGTCACTGAGAGAAGCCCAAAGCCTCAGAACAGACAGTGTAGGCAGACAGTATCTCAAGAAAGTCCTCTCCAGCTGCTAAGGTTAACGGTGGATCCAGCCCGCCACAGTCTGGAGGTGAAGAGGACCGGCGTACAGAAAACTGTCTTTCCTTATTTATGTGTGGTCTTCCGAGTCCAATTACAGAGGGTGAAAACTTTGGAAGAGAAAATCACCTGGAACCCAAGGAACAGTCCAAACGCCCATCCCCGGCCTCAGACTGACCTCGGTTTTCAAGGGTGGTGAGTCCTCTTCCTCGAAAAACAGCCTGGGTTAAAGGGCATGACTGTGTCTCAGAAATAAAATACGGTTACATTGGGCAAATGGAGGACACTTGACAAAAATGCCTTCAGATGTTTAGTAAAACCAAGGTCATACAAACATTGAGTCATCACGAACAGAGCAGCCAGATCGTTCATACTTCCAAAGAAATACATCCCCGTCCCTCCGCCTCTGTACCAAGAATTCGGCCAACTTGGGCATTCGCAGTTGTGCAAACCAAGTCTCATTATTTCATGGTTCAACCAAAAGGATCCGCTGCAGAAGAACACGTTCCCCCAAACAAAGGCTGCTTCTTCCCAGTTCAAGGTTCAGCTAGGCCCTGAACAAGAAATGTTAGGCAGGTATTACATCTTATTGTACCAATTCAAGCCTCAGCACCAAGTGCATGAAAAATAAGCAACAGTCCCCAAATACAGCCTGGTTGGTTGGTGCCACTGTGCTCTCTGCTTGCAGGCTATGTAGCTAATAAAACTGGAACACTGGACGGACGCAGTGGCTCAACGCTTGTAACCCTAGTGCTTTAGGAGGCCGAGGTGGGTGGATTGCTTTAGCTCAGGAGTTCAAGACCAACCTGGGCAACATGGCAAAACCCCGTCTCTACTAAAATACAAAAGAAATTAGCCAAGCATGGTGGCGTGCACCTCTAGTCCCAGCTACTCAGGAGGCTGAGGCAGGAGAATTGCTTGAACTCAGGAGGCGGAAGTTGCAGTGAGTTGAGATTGCACCACTGCACTCCAGCCTGGAACCCTATAAACTCTTCCCATTTTGTTGTCAAGATCTGTGATCCCTTCATTCCTCATCAAAAAATGGAGAGGAAAACAAACCCAAACCATCTGCCCTCTAACTTGATGGCTTTTCTTTAATGTGAACCCAGTTAGGTTTCAAATATGTTCCCATAGGCAGCATTAGGAGGGAGAGAAGTTCTAAGTCCAGCAGACCTGAGTTCTGGGTCCAAATCTATCACCAGCCCCCACTGTGTGGCTGTGAGCACCTCTCTGGATCTCAGTTCCCTCCTCTGTAAAAGGACACAATCCCACTGCATATTCCTAAGTACCTTCCATTAGGTTTTATTCCTGAAGTCTCTCGGAGAAGGCAGAAACTCGTAACTCACTGCTACTTCTTTCTGTTGCTCTGTTCCCAGGGTGGCTGTAACCAAGTGCCACAAGCTGGATGGCCCCAACAACAGAAATGTATTTCCTCACTGTTCTGGAAGCTTGAAGCCTAAAGTCCAGGTGTCAGCAGGGCTGGTCCCTTCTGGAAGCTGGGAGACAGAATCTGTTCTATGACCCTCTCTGGTGATGTCAGAATCCTTGCTGTTCCTTGGCTTGCGGAGTCATCACTCCAACCCCTCCCCTCACATTCACACAGTGTTCTCCCCTGCACGTGTGTCTGTGTCTCTCTCTTTTTTTTTTTTTTTTTTTTTTTTTTACATGGAGTCTCATTCTGTCGCTCAGGTTGAGTACAGTGGTGCAATCTCAGCTCACTGCAACCTCCGCCCCACCCTGCCGCCAGGTTCAAGCAATTCTCCCGCCTCAGCCTCCTGAACAGCTGGGATTCCAGGTACAGACTACCATGCCCAGCTAATTTTTTTTTTTTTTTTTGAGACAGAATCTTGCTCTGTCGCCCAGGCTGGAGTACAGTGGCATGATCTCAGTTCACTGCAACCTCCGCCCTCCATGTTCAAGAGATTCTTCTGCCTCAGCCTCCTGAGTAGCTGGGACTACAGGCACGTACCACCATGCCCGGCTAATTTTTGTATTTTTAGTAGAAACGGGGTTTCACCATATTGGCCAGACTGGTCTCAAACTCCTGACCTCGTGATCCACCCACCTCACCCTCCCAAAGTGCTGGGGTTACAGGCATGAGCCATCACGTCCAGCTTAATTTTTGTACTTTTAGTAGAGATGGGGTTTCACCATGTTGGCCACGCTGGTCTCGAACTCCTGACCTCAAGCAATCCACCCGCCTCAGCCTCTCAAAACGCTGGGATTACAGGCATGAGCCACCCCACCTGGCCTCCTCTCTTCTTTTTATCAGAATGCCAGTTACATTGGATTAGGAACCACCCTGATCCATTGTGACCTCATTTTAACTTGATTACATATTTTCCAAATAAGGTCACATTCATGGTACCAGAAATGAGAACTTCAACATTATCTTTCTGAGGGATACAACTCAACCCTGAACACCTGCTTAGACAGGAAACGCACAGCGCGCCACGAGACATCCAGCCACAGGACTGTGGGAATAAGCCTCCATTTCTGAACAGATTATCTGAAAACATTCACGGCTGTCTCTGAAGTGCCGAGGGTGAGCGTTGCCATCAATCTCCCATGGCCACATGGCAGCCAGAAACGGAGCTTCCCCACAAACCACCTCACCTCAGCACCAGGGTAAACAAATGGCACAAACTGTGCACACCACACATTTCACACAGAGGGAAAAAAGATCAGTTGGGATCACATTTCGTAAGACTCAACCACTGCTAACAAAATAACCATCTGGCAATAAACCACACCGGCAGAGATGGAAGGCTTATCCAGAGTGAGGCAGAAATGACACAGTGACAGCTACAGAGGGGCAAAAGTAGAGGAGAAAGAGCCCAGAGGTACAACTTGTCTAGAGCAGGAAACTGACTGGGGACAAGGGAATAATAAGGAAGATTACAAGTATTCTTCATAGCCCCCTGACTTCATTGGGAGTTGTGGATAATTTATAAAGACACAAATTTGTTTCCTCAGTCTGGAAGCTGGGAAGTCCAAGATGGAAGGGCTGGCATCTGGCAAGGGCCTTCTTGCTCCATTATCCCATGGCGGGAAGCGAAAGGGCAAAGAGGGGAGTGGGAGAGACAGAAAGGGGGCCAAACTCATCCTTTTATAAGGAACGCACTCCCACAATCATGGCACTTACAGATCCATGAAAGTGGTGTCCCCATGACCCGAACACCTTCTATTAGACCCTAACTCCCAACACCTCCACACTGGGGATCAACGTTCTTTCTTTTCTTTTTTTTTCTTTTTGAGATGGAGTTTTGCTCTTGTTGCCCAGGCTGGGGTGCAACTCACTGAAACCTCTGCCTCCCGAGTTCAAGTGATTATCCTGCCTCGACCTCCCTGGTAGCTGGGATTACAGGTGCACACCACCACGCCCAGCTAATTTTTTTGTATTTTTAGTAGAGATGGGGTTTTGCCATGTTGGCCAGGCTGGACTCGAACTCCTGACCTCAGGTGATCCGCCTGCCTCAACCTCCCAAAGTGCTGTGATTACAGGCACCGCGCTCCGCCTCAACTTTCTAATACATGAAGTTTGGGGAACACATTCAAACCACAACAGGAGTTCAGTAAAGCTTTTTGATTAAAAAAAAAATGACATCATCAAGAGAAGAAAAAAAAGAGAGAAAGAAAAACAGCAACAATGCTCAGTGTGGACACACCTGGCCTAAGGCATCTGGCCAGATACATGCGTGTGCTGAGCGCCCACACAGCCATGAACACACCTGGGATTCCAGGAATAGAATACCTGAAGTTACTATTCTCTAATCCCAGGGTCCCATTAGCATTGGGGAAATGGTCAGAAGAGCTAGATTCCAATTGCTGTGAGACACAGGAAAGGACGAGGAACCTAGTGGTCCCAGGGAGACAGATCACTGGAAGCACAGCTAGTGACTCCCCAACTAAGTGGTCTCCTAGAATTTTAATAATAGCATAGGAAAGGGCTTTGAAAATCACACACAACTCCTACGGGAAGGCTCACAACCCATTTGGGTTGTTCTCCTATGGAAAGGCTCTTCTGTAGAGTTAGAATTATGAGGACAGGATTTTGTTCTGACACTTCCCCAAAGCCTTTTGGAAATCACGCGTTCACGTGCAATATTGTTATGTAAGCTGCCACATCCAGCTCCTTTGCTTTGGGCAGAAATATTCTCAACGCACCCTATGGACACTGGTTATCTGATGCTGGTTGAGAGCCTGTGACTGACGCTCATGCGTCTAACAAAAGCACAGAATAGGGAGGAGAATAAAAGGGTCCCCTGTGGCAAGTAGTTTAGGAACACGTGTCCAGGACAATTCAGCTTACAGATGAATGACTAATTAAACATACTGAATGAACACAGTGGGCCCACAAGAGAAGGTTTATTGAATTGAATGGAGGAATCTAAGGTTCAGAGAGGTACACAGCTGGTTAGAAACCAGATTAGCAATAAAACCCCGATCTCGTAACACCTAGTTCAATGCTCGGTACAGCATCCAGGCTTTCTCTCTCACCAATTTGTGTAAAACGAAGCGGCACTCACACCCTCTCCTGCCCAGCACAGCATCTCATGTGCATGACATACAGCGAGGTGTACAATGACGATTTCTTCATGTGTCTGTGTCTCCCACTAGACTGGAAATTCCTGGAGGACAGGGACTATACCTTCATCATCCAGCTTCCCTGATGCCTAGCATAAGCCTGTTTACAAGCATGGAATCAATATTAGCTGGATGAATGAACAAGTTATGAAAAGGTTTAGGGAACCATACAGGAGTGGTGTAATTGCCTTATTACTACTTATTAATATTGGTATTAATATTTCGGGAAAAAAATGCCTGCCCAATATAAACTGATCTCTAAGGCTGAGGGGGAAGTTTTGTTTTGTTTTTTTTGTTTGTTTGTTTTTGTCTTTTGAGACAGAGTTTCACTGTTGTTGTCCAGGCTAGAGTGCAATGGCGTGATCTCGGCTCACCGCAACCTCTGCTTCCTGGATTTAAGAGAT
The DNA here is from genome assembly GCF_003255815.1 of Theropithecus gelada. Taxonomy (NCBI): domain Eukaryota; kingdom Metazoa; phylum Chordata; class Mammalia; order Primates; family Cercopithecidae; genus Theropithecus; species Theropithecus gelada. The sequence continues at coordinate 90,798,551 of NC_037675.1, forward strand.
TCTCATGCCTCAGCCTCCCGAGTAGCTGGGATTACAGGCATGCGCCACCACGTTCAGTTAATTTTGTAAGGGGGAAGTTTTAAAGTAACTCAAAGAACCAATGATAATGAACATAGCGTTTATTAAGACAGACAGTTAAGTAAAAAATTTTCTAAGAGTCTTCCAGTCACACTTGTCACTGCTTCTGGGAAATATGCAAACTCTCCACATAACATCAGCACCAAGAAGCAGATCAGGTCCTTTTCTGACCAGGAAGGATCTGTGTGGATTTCATCAATGGCTAAATACTAATAGGCAGGTCATGCAAAATAGTGCCCAGAGACTCACTCAAAGGCTAAAATTCAAGGACATTCTGAGTAATCAATGAAACAAAAATGTATAGGTTAAAGCGTACTCTCAAAGACTTAAGCACATTTTCAGAAGTTACAAACAGAAATGACAAATCACTTACAAAAGCTGAGTATATTCAGTGACCCAAAATAAGACTTAGGAAGGAAAACAAATCCCACATAAATAACACCAGTTTATGTCCACTTCCAGTTAATCAGAGTCCTTGAAAAAGAAGTGAAGCAATGAACCGATGCAGAGAAAAGAGCATCACCCCAAGGGGCAGCTGACCAAGGCTTTCGGCACAGATCTGTGGGTTTTACCAAGTCACTTTCACTGGACCCCAGATTCTTCATCTATAAACCAAGATCATCTTCCAGGATCCCAGCAAAAAGAACTCTATCAGAGTATGATGGGGGCCACATCAGTCAAGTCCAGGTACAGCTGCTGAACTGGAGCATCAAGAAGTCACTACTGGCCGGGCACGGTGGCTCATGCCTGTAATCCAGCAATTTGGGAGGCCAAGGCAGGTGGATCACAAGGTTAGGAGTTCGAGACCAGCCTGGCCAACATGGTGAAACCCCGTCTCTACTAAAAATACAAAAACTAGACAGGCGTGGTGGCGCATGCCTGTAATCCCAGCTACTTGGGAGGCTGAGGCAGGAGAATCTCTTGAAACCAGAAGGTGGAGGTTGCAGTGAGCCGAGATTGTGCCACTGCACTCCAGCCTGGGCAACAGGAGTGAAACTCCATCTCAAAAAAAAAGAACAAAACACTTAAAATGAGAAATATGCCGCAGTAGACTTTTTTTTTCTTGTTAGTGCACAAATCTGGTTCAAGTCAGTCAAAGTTATGGAAAACCAGTGACCGCTGTGGCCTTTTTCTCCATACATTTCTGGGCAGCAAGAATCTCTGCTGTGACTATTCACAACAGCAAAGTCATGGAATTAACCTAAATGCCCATTAATGACAGTTGGATAAAGATGAGGCACATATACACCATGGAATACTATGCAGCCATAAAAATGAATGAGATCACATCTTTTATGGGAACATGGATGGAGCTGGAGGTCATTATTCTTAGTAAACTAACACAGGAACAGAAAACCAAATACCATATGTTCTCACTTATAAGTGGGAGCTAAATGATGAGAACACATGGACACATACAGGGATACAACACACACTGGGGCCTATTGGAGGGTAGAGAGTGGGAGGAGGGAGAGTATCAGGAAAAATAACTATTGGTTACTAGGCCTAGTACCTAGGTGCTGAAATTATCTGTACAACAAACCCCCGTGACATGAGCTTATCTATATAACAAACCTGCACACGTATCCCCCAAACCTAAAATAAAATTAAAAAAAATAAAAAAATAAAAGAATCCCTGCCATGGAGACTGGGGCTCTGCAAGAAACTCTAGGGCATCAGAAGGAAGCACTTGACTCCTTTGTCTGTGTTGTGACTAGGCTCAGAAATGTCTGAGGGCCCCCTACCACCTTAGGCTTCTTGGCACTCAAAACCCCCCAGTCTAGCTCAGCCCACCTTCCCAAACTTACTTCCCTCTCTATCCCACAGTGACCCTTTGCTTTAGCCAATTAGAGTAAAGGAGGAGCAAGGAAGTGTCAGACCTTAGCTAAAAATATCTGGCTGTGTCAACTTAGCAAGCCACTGAACCGCTATGAGCCTCAGTTTCCCCATCTGTAAAAAGCATATGATACCTGCTTTACAGTTGTTAAAAAGATATAAGACCATGGATACAAATGCCTCACACAACTCCAAACAGCACCCAACAGGTCCTATGGAAATGTCACTTCCTACTTTCACACTCAGTCTTCCCCCTTATGTGTGTCTACCTCTGTGTCCAAGCCACGTCTGATGACCCAATGGACCCCCTCTCTCCCGTCACCAGCCCCGGTCTGACTATCCTGAAGGAACCAGCTAATAAAATTCTGTCTTCTCTTCAGGATTCTTCCAAAGGCACTGGTAAACCTTAGGAGTCCCTTTCTCCTTTGGCTTCCCCAACCACATAATTCTGGCCATTGCCCAATCCCTTGGCGACTGGCAGAAGCCACTCTGTAGCCTTCCCGGTCTCTTTTTATTTTGTTGAGTATCTTCCACCAGAGTTTTGTCATCCCCAGTCCCCAGGATGGAGTAATTACATTTTCCCCCATTTTGAAAATAACAATGCAGTGATGCGAGCTAGTGCACAACAGTCAGTAAGAACTATTACCAAACCTCCTGATCCTGACTATTAGGACAACTTGTATTGGAAAGGTGACATTTATTTCTGTCCGGATCGGGGGCTAGAGTTCATAATTTCCGGTAATCACTCAACCCTGTGATTACGGGCACTCTGAGGGCAGCCGACAGGGAGAAGTAGTCACCAAAGAAAAACTTTGCTAGTTTGGGAACTGCCAGCCCCCAATTTATAAACTGCAATGAAAGAAAGATGAAGGCACCATGGAGATGACAAGAAAAGGGAGGTTCAAGATAGTCCCAACGTTCTCTGGCATGTTAATCCTCATCACCCAGAAGAGGTATTCTGAGGGGACAGAGGGAAGAAGAAAGCACAAAATATTCCAAAGTTCCTTATTACTTTCCTTTTCATTAGTACTGGGCTGGGCATGGTGGCTCAACATCTGTAATCCCGGTACTTTGGAAGGCTGAGGCGGCCAGATCGCCTGAGGTCAGGAGTTCAAGACCAGCCTGACCAACATGGAGAAACCCTGTCTCTACTAAAAATACAAAATTAGCCGGGCATGGTGGTGCATGCCTATAATCCCAGCTACTCAGGAGGCTGAGGCAGGAGAATTACTTGAACCCGGAAGGCAGAGGTTGTGGTGAGCTAAGATCACGCCATTGCACTCCAGCCTGGGCAACAAGAGCAAAACTCCATCTCAAATCAATCAATCAATCAATAAAATGTCTTCAAATGATCAAAGGCTTTCCTGAATTTTTTTTTTGTTGCAGATAAGTTTGAGACTCAAGCCCCAGCCCAACCCCAGATGAAGGGATTGTCCGAGCAGCTATCTTGATCAGGGGGATCAGCCCCTGTTCTGACCAGAGCTGAGCGCCTGGCCCAGGAAAAGGACAAGTCCTAGTGTCTAAAATGATGACAAAGACAAGACACAGAGATGATGGTGCTGACGCCGCTGGGCACTGGGACCATCACCTCACAGGGACTGGCACCAATATACCAGCAGAACAAGCCAATGGCGAGAGAAGGTAGGAATCAAGATCACACAGAGGGAGCTGGGCTGCAAAGAGAAGGCTAGAACGGATCCTCAGAGAAAGGCAGAGATGACCGTCCACGTGGCCGCAGAGGAACAGAGGAGGCAGGTCCAATGGCCGTGGACCCCAGATATGCTTTGTTGCTCTCTGACACTGCTCCTGCTCCATGGGACTGGCTGCTATGTTTTTGGGACAAGTACCCTTTTACTTAAGCCAACTCAGGTGACTCTCTTGTCCTTGTAACCAAATGTACCCTTGACTATAACATTCTCCTTTGAGCTAAACTAAATAAATTCTGCTAGGAGATCCCGCTTATAATCTATTTCAACTGACAGCGACTACTTTTGTCTGATTTATTACAGCTGTAAGCCCTTCCTTCTGGAAGGGGGAGGGGCTGCGATCTCTTTTAAAGCTAGACCAATTTTACACTGGCAGGGGCCGTGTGTGCGGCTCTACATTACAGCGCCCTACAGGATGCATCTAAACTAGTTTGGTCAGCTTATCCATTCCCTGAAAGCAAGGAAGCCGCCACATCAGTAACTCCGTTGCTAAGGCAACTGCTTACTTTCCATATCAACTGCAAACTCGTTGCTATGGAGACACATATACAAGAAAAATTCCTCTTTCCAGCCAGGGACCAGATGGCAGAGAACTCACAGAAGCCATGGGTTAGGGGGCTTTGCTAAGTGAGATGTTTACTGGAGTACATTTCTCTCCTGATATCAGAGATGTAGCTACCCCGAGCACATTTAGAAGTTGCACTCTTGGTACAAAAGTAAAGGTTTGTTCTCTTCTGCCTGCAAAACTACAGCTAGTAACTAGAGGTAAGTCATTGTTGAAATAATTCTGAGACGGTCTCCCTCTAAATGTAAACCTCTTTTGTTTTTATTCTCCATGCTGAATATACCCCAAAATGAATTTCCTAGTCAAACACTAATGGAAATATAATTTCCTGTAAGAACTGAAATAGAAGTTTGATTTCACTTTCTTTTTGATTGAGAGGTAATCCAGAAATCCCTTTATTTCCCAACACCTATGCACTGTGTTTCAGATTTATACCTCCACCCGAACGTCTCCACAGAGCTTGAAACTCGTATAGCAAACTTCCTGACAGCTGCACTTAGATGTCCGCAAACCATCTCCAATTTAACATGGTTAAAAGAGAATGTTGGCACTAATCCTCATCCAATTTCCCAACCCAAATTTGCCCACGCATCTTCATCTGCAACCCCTGACCCTGGTTCAAGCTAGCATCGCTCCCACCATCTCTCTCTTGCACCACTGGAACAAGCCCCAGAGAGGTATTTCCCCCTCCTGTCCTTTTAGACATAACATTCTCCCCTTTCTAATACACTAACTGCGAGCCTTCTTTCTGTGCCTTGGACATTTTGAGTCATTGCCGCCTCAGGGCCTTTGCACTTGCTGTTTTCTCCACCCAGATCTTTGCACAGCTGCATCCCTCTTGCCATTCAAGGCATGGCCTAGTCAGACCCCTCTGAGAAGTCTCCCACCCTCCTCCCCACTCCTCTCTAGTACATTATCCTGTTTTATTATCTTCATTGCATGTAACACAGTCTGGTACATTACCTACCCTGTCCCACGTAGGGAACTATCATTTACCACTTGCCTCCTCCTCCTCCCCTACCCTCACTGCTACCCTATGGAAGGTCTAGGAGAGCAGCCAGGGACCCGCCAGAGGTCACCACTATATCCTCAGCACCAGAACAGTGCCTGGCACTCCACGAACAAGGGTACATGAATGAATCACTGCTGAAAATGCTTCTAAAATGACTGAAGCCACTTATTTTCACAAATACAGAGTCTAATTTTTACTTTGCAAGCTAGGGGCCAGGCATAATGGCTCATGCCTGTAATCCCAGTACTTTTGGAGGCTGAGGCGGGCGGATCACTTGAGGTCAGGAGTTCAAGACCAGCCTGGCCAATATGGTGAAACCCCGTCTCCGCTGAAAATAGAAAAATTAGCTGGGCATGGTGGCGTGAGCCTGTAATCCCAGCTACTCGGGAGGCTGAGGCAGAAGAACCACTTGAACCCAGGAGGCAGAGGTTGCAGTGAGCTGAGATCATGCCACTGAACTCCAGCCTGGGCGACAGAGTGAGGCTTCATCTCAACAGCAACAACAACAACACTAGGTATTCTGCAAGACCTCAGAACCATAGCTGCAAACACCAGTTCTCAATTTTACAAGCTTCGAAGGAATTCAGCACACAGTGCAGTATTCCAGGAGTACCTACTGTGATGCTATGCCTCACCTCTGTGCCAGGCTGCCTATACCTCGATTCCTAGAGATTCGGGACTTTTCTTCCCCCTCTACTATAGCCATGATCAGAGTCAGCGCTCACATGACTTGGCCTTCTAAAAACAAAGCATGTGCACATGTTCTGCTAGGTGGGTGTTTTCTGTCTAATGACATTAGTTAAATCACTTATCAGTCCTGTCCCTAGAGGAGGACAGTCACAGCCTTCTATAAGGCACTTCACAGAACTCCAATAAATAGAAGGAGACACTGAACTCGACCCCACGGGGCCCAGAGGGAAATCCCACACACCCTGTGAGGACCAAAGGAAGAAAAGGAAGGGTAATTGGAGAGCTTTTTCCCCTGGGAAGCATATAGCCTCTCTGCCTGTATTTACTGTCTCCTGCTGAGTTCACAAGCAAAGGTACTCAAATAAGCACACACACACACATACACAAATCAAAGACTTCATCCTGTTCATAGAACTGTCTGTAATCTTACATAGCAACCCATCAAGTTATTACTAAAAGAACGACTTCACACTACTATCTTCAACCATCTATTTCCTTGCTTTTCTTCTTATCATCCTTGGCACGGACTACATCTTCACCTCAATCAAGCTATCGCTTTTGATGACATTAAATGCAATTTAACCAGAATATCTTAAAGCAAAACCTTGGTTATTTGGAATGTTTAAGAAATGGGTCAGCATCTCTGCTTTACTTAAGTTACGAATGCAATTTAAAGTTTTCCGTTTAGCATCCTAGCTCCTCCAACAAGTCCCTATTCTTATATACATAACCTTCCAGCCACCACCTCTCTCCATCCTTTCCTCTGACGCTGTTCCAACACATCTAGACCTCTGTGGCAGAAAGTTCCAAGTTTGCTTGGCAACGGAACTAACATTTAACTTGGGGTTCCAATGGATCAGGCAAAAAAGTCCATTTCCCAGGCTTCCTTGCAGCTAGAAGTCATGTGACCAGGCTACAGCCAATAAGATCAAAGCAGAGGGTGGGGTTTCTGGGAAAGCCCCTTAAAACCCGAAGTCAGCAAGACTCTCTCCTGTCCTTCCCTGCACTCACCTTCTTGCTTCCTAAAATGGGAACATGCTAGCTGATGCCATCTTGGACCATGAGAAGACTGAGAATGGAAATGCGCAATGCCTTAAGAATAGCAGAGAAGAGGGAATGTGCGTCTCTGTCTAGCTCCTCAAGACTGATTTCATGTAATGGAGAAATACGCCCCTAGCTTGTTTAAATCATTGTTAATTGGTTTTCTACAATAAACAGTCAAGCCTCCATCTGATCAATCCATCCTTGGAGATCTAATGCTCATCCCCACACCCGAAGAATGCTTTGTTAACAGCCTATTCAAGTGAACATGAGGAATATTCAAAAGTCGCGCCCATCACTATCTTTTAGCTTCCCCAGTGCCCCTTTTGGGGAAGGGAAGCCAGCCTAACTTTAAATGATACCAATCTCACACTGATCGGCACACTTCCAGTACTTACGGTAACTTACTCTTTTTTATTTTGCATTATGTTTCCTGCTTCCCTGGAATGTAAACTACTAAAAGTACAAAAAGCAAGAATCAAATCATACTTTTTTAAAAAAATTTTTTGTTGTTGTTGAAGACATGGTCTCATTCTGTCTCGTCCAGGCTGGAATGCAGTGGTGCAATCATGGCTCATCGTAGCCTCCACCTCCTGGGTTCAAGCGACTCTCCAGCCTCAGTCTCCTGAGTAGCTAGGACCACAGGCGCATGCCACCACGCCCAACTAATCTTTGTATTTTTTGTAGAGACAGGGTTTGATCATGTTGCCTAGGCTGGTCTCGAACTCCTGAGCTCAAAGTGATCCGCCCTGCCTCGGCTTCCTGAAGTACTAGGATTACAGGCGTGAGCTACCACGCCCGGCCTAAACTTTTAAGTTTCAAATAGGAGGTCAGAGTGCCAACTTCCTATGTTATTTATTGCAGAGAATTATCCTGCAGTCAAAATGATTTCAAGGGGAAATCCCAGCCCAACGGGGAAGGTTCTGAAAACCATTTCTTGCTGGTGGATATACAGGCAGTACATCAATGAAGTATCTGGTAGACCTATCCAGGTGCCCCAAAGCTCTACCAAAGAGAATGCAACATTTTCTCAATAGGAAACAGGGGGAGATACTAGACAGATACATTGATAGGGCCCTCGGGCCCAGAAGCTTTCCCAGCAGCCTCAGACAGACCCCCATCCAAGTGAATGGCATCTTCCTGGCCAAGTCACCGTAGGGAGTAGAAAGGTAGTGTATCCATGCAGAGCCAGAAAAGCAACGATGTGAGACAGAAAACAGAGAATACAAAGGGCATACAGCAGTGGAGTAAGAGCTTCTGCTAGAGAAGTTCCGCTAGCAAGAGGGAGACTCTATGGGGAGGGCTCGCTGGACCATGAGTGCCTTACAGGCAGTGGCCATGGTACATTCTGTATTATTATTATTATTATTATTTTTTTTTTTTTTTTGAGACGGAGTCTCGCTCTGTCGCCCAGGCTGGAGTGCAGTGGCGCGATCTCGGCTCACTGCAAGCTCCGCCTCCCGGGCTTACGCCATTCTCCTGCCTCAGCCTCCCGAGTAGCTGGGACCACAGGCGCCCGCCACCTCGCCCGGCTAGTTTTTTGTATTTTTTAGTAGAGACGGGGTTTCACCGTGTTCGCCAGGATGGTCTCGATCTCCTGACCTCGTGATCCGCCCGTCTCGGCCTCCCAAAGTGCTGGGATTACAGGCTTGAGCCACCGCGCCCGGCTCAATTCTGTATTATTTTAGCACGTAGTATAGTAGGTACTTTAAAAAGTTTGTTGAATAAATGAATGAATGAGCAGACAAATGGAAAGTCTGCCAGAGCAAGACAACAGAAATGTGGCCCCACCCCAGACACCTAATGACTAGAAGAAAAAGGAATGAACAGTCCAGAAGGAATAAATCGGCAAGATGGGGCCAGGCACGGTGGCTCACACCTGTAATCTCAGCACTTTGGGAGGCCAAGGCAGGCAGATCACGAGGTCAGGAGTTTGAGACCAGCCTGACCAACATGGTGAAACCCCATCTCTACTAAAAATACAAAAATTAACTGGGCATGGTGGCATGCACCTGTAATCCCAGCTACTCAGGAGGCTGAGGCATGAGAATAAGCGATTCTCAAGTGAACCTGGGGAGGCGGAGGTTGCACTGAGCCGAGATTGCACCACTGTACTCCAGCCTGGGTGAGAGAGCGAGACTGTCTCAAAAAAAAAAAAAAAAAGAAGTCGGGCACAGTAGCTCACGCCTGTAATCCCAGCACTTTGGGAGGCCGAGGCGGGCGGATCATGAGGTCAGGAGATCAAGACCATCCTGGCAAACACGGTGAAACTCCATCTCTACTAAAAATACAAAACATTAGCCAGATGTGGTGGTGGCGGGCACCTGTAGTCCCAGCTACTTGGGAGGCTGAGGCAGGAGAATGGCGTGAACCCGGGAGGCAGAGCTTGCAGTGAGCTGAGATCGCGCCACTGCACTCCAGCCTGGGCGACAGAGCGAGACTCCTTCCGTCTCAGAAAAACAAAAGCAAAAACAAAAAAAACCGGCAGTATGGGTCAGGGAGGTGCACTTTCTTGGGATCACAGAGGATGCTGGTATGAATGGCTTCCTATTCCAGGGCCTGTGACAAGGGAGTATTTTTATTTCTGGCCCTTCAGAGACCCTGGTAAACTCTCAACCTTCTGAGGTGACATAGCCTATAGCACAGACGGCAGAAAGCAGCCCGCCTGGCAGTGGGCACCAGTGAGAAGGAGGCCGTCCTCAGGCAGAGCATTTCCGACGCTGGGCAAGGCAGCCCCAGGTCGAGGATGAAGAGAATTGTCACTTCACCCAGAGACCTCAGAGGAGTCTCACACACATTACAAAATTACACATTCCACCCACCCAGTGTTACACTAATTCTTAGGAATTTACACATCTGAACCAGACCACACTGTCTTCCAATGTGCATTATTTATCCAAAAAATAATAATAATAAGTTATCTCTTCCTCCTAAAAGAACCATCAATGAGACAGGTAGGTTGACTGGTATCACAGGAAGGGGAAATGCTCTTGATTCTGCATTCACACCACCAAGAAGAAAAACCTAGAAGCAACTGCTTACATGGGGTGCTGACACATAGAGGTGCAACCTCAGTTTCTTTTTTGGTTGTTGTTTTTCTTTTTGAGACAGAGTCTCACTCTGTCACCCAGGCTGGAGTGCAATGGCGTGATCTCGGCTTACTGCAACCTCTGCCTCCTGGGTTCAAGCGATTCTCCTGCCTCAGCCTCCCGAGTAGCTGGGATTACAGGCACCCGCCACCAGGCCTGGTTACTTTTTGTATTTTTAGTAGAGACAGGGTTTCACCATGATGGCCAGGCTGGTCTTGAACTCCTGGCCTCACATGATCCCTCCTCCTCCTCCCCGCCCCCACCACCCCACCCCCGGTCTTGGCCTCCCAAAGTGCTAAGATTACAGACGTGAGCCACCACACCTGGGTGCAACCTCATTTTCAAAACTGCCTTTGAAAAAGAATCTCATCTACTGAGAGTAAACGTGAAGAGAACAGCAAATTAGAGGGAGAATTTGTATAAACAGTGTACATGCAGGGAGAAAAGCTTCTGCACTTGGCTCTGATGCCACTGAAGGGGTCCTATGAGGCAGGGGGTCAGGACAGAGCCTGGAAACCGGAAGCTGAGCAGGCAGTTGTGTGCTCTGTGCAGATGCAAGAACTTCACATGTACCGACAATTGAGCCCCATCTCAACAGTACAAAAATATACTCTGTATTTGCCTTTCTCTATCTTGTACCCCCAGAGTTAATTCTGGGTTTATTTGGGTTATTTCAATCCCCTATAACCCATAGTCATAGGCTATTTAAAGGAAGCACAGAGAGATCATCTACAATGTCTGCTATACTGAGAAGGCATGGGCAAGCACCAGGGGTAAGCACATGCCCTTCAGAATTGGAGGGAACAGGGCCAGGCATGGTGGCTCACACTTGGGAGGATCGCTTGAAGACAGGAGTTCAAGACCAGCCTGAGTGACACGGCGAGACCCCATCTTTACTAAAAGTGTATTATTTTTGGAGACAGGATCTAGCTCTGTCACCAAGCGATCTTCCCAACTTAGCCTCCTGAGTAGCTGGGACTACAGGTGTGTGCCACAACCCCCAGCTAATTTTTTTATCTTTTGCAGAGATGCAGTTTCATCACGTTGCCTAGGCTGGTCTCAAACTCCTGGGCTCAAGTCATTTGCCTGCCTCGGCCTCCCAAAGTGCTGGAATTACAGGTATGAGCCACAGTGCCCAGCCCTACAAAAAAAAAAAAAAATCTCAAAATTAGCTGGATGTGGTGGCATGCACATGTATTCTCAGCTACTTGGGAGGCTGAGGCAGGAGGACCACTTGAGCCCAGGAGTTCAAGATTGCAGTGAGCTATGATGCCAGTGTACTCCAGTCTGTGTGACAGAGAGACCTTGTCTCAAAAATAAATTAAAGGCCGGGCGCGGTGGCTCAAGCCTGTAATCCCAGCACTTTGGGAGGCCGAGACGGGCGGATCACGAGGTCAGGAGATCGAGACCATCCTGGCTAACACGGTGAAACCCCGTCTCTACTAAAAATACAAAAAAACTAGCCGGGCGAGGTGGCGGGCGTCTGTAGTCCCAGCTACTTGGGAGGCTGAGGCAGGAGAATGGCGTGAACCCGGGAGGTGGAGCTTGCAGTGAGCTGAGATCCGGCCACTGCACTCCAGCCTGGGTGACAGAGCAAGACTCCGTCTCAAAAAAAAAAAAAAAACAAACAAAAAAAATAAATTAAATAAATAATATTTTTTTAAAAAAGAATTGGAAGGAATTAGGATGAACTCATGTTCTACACTTACTAGCTGTGCAACTTCTAGCAAGTTACTTAACCACTCAGGGCTTAACTCATCATCTATTTTAAGAAAGAAAATAATAGGGCCTACTTCATAGGGTTTAGTGAGGAAGAAATCAGATACTGCATATGGAAAGCACAAAGCAAGCATGCCTATATTTATAAGCTAAAATTGTATTTAAAGCACTCAGCTCTGGATATAATAAACATACTTTTGTACAGTGTTTCCTTTATAAACCCTTTGATGACAATGTTTTTTGTTCAAGTAGCAAGAGGAAAGGTTAAAAAAAAAAAGGCACAGAAATAGAAATACACACATACCTTCTAATCCAGCCTGGAAAAAAATAACTGCAGTCTACTTCTCATTTACAAGTAGTCAGAGAGGTTAGTACATGCTAATCTTATACTCCTAAGTAAGACCTGTATTTAGGGAGTGTAAAACTTAATCCCAGACATTAAAACTCTACCTTAATTGATTTAGGCACAGATCATCCATAGACGAAATGGGAAAAAAAAAAAAAAAACTAATGAGCAACTTTATGGAGTAGGGAACAGTGACCTCACATGAACCCATGGCTCAATCTCAGCTTCCCCAAGAGGGGGATGACCAGGCTTTTGGAAGTGATACATCAGGAAGGACACAGGGCAACCCAGAATGTAATCCAGAATGTGACCCAGACGTTCGTACTTCCTTCCATTTGACAGCAAATAGGAGAGAGACAAGCAAGTTACATGAAACCACAAGGAAGTAAACAGAATGCAAGTACTGTATAGCGTAAGCCATGGGTCTCTTGTAACACGGAAGGGAATTAAAAAGGAAAGAGGGCATAGGAGTGCTGCAGACTGACACAGACAGGAAACATCACAAAAGGCACTGCAGGAACCACATTTGGACCCTAATTCAAACAAACATTTTGTAAACGAGGATATCTGAATATGGACCTGGTATTAGGCAACACCAAATAATTGTTCATTTTGTTAGGCGGGACTTTAGCATGGTTATTATGTAAGAAATTGTCAATTATTCTTATGCATACTGAAATGTTTGAATTGTAAATGTCATTTGCTTCAAAATACTTCAGCAAGGCTGGGTGCAGTGACTCATGCCTATGATCCACAGCACTTTGGGAGGCTGAGGCAGGAGGATTGCTTGAGACCAGGAATTTGAGACCAGCCAACAACATGGCAAAACCCTATTTCTATGAAAAATACAAAAATAATAATAATAATAATTAGTCAGGCATGGTGGTGTGCACTTGTAGTCCCACCTTTGGAGGCTGAAGGCTAAGGCTTGAGCCTGGGAGTCTGAGGCTGCAGTGAGCCATGATTATGCTACTGTGCTCCAGCCTGGTCAACAGAGTGAAACCCTGTCTCAGAACGAAAAACCAAAAAACAACTTCAGAAATAGCAACAACAAAGAAGAATAAATAAAAGAAGTATGACAAACCTTTGTCAACTACTGAATCAGGATGTGTGTTATGGGGGTATATCAAGTCATTATACTATTCTCTGTGTGTTTGAAAATTTCCGTGATTCAAAAATAAAAATAAAACTCTTATCTTTTGAAGTCCTTTAAGAGATAAAACGAAAGCCAGACTGTCTCTTTTGCCTTGACTGACTCATTCATGAGAACATGCTCTTGATGAAATCTCAGCAACTGCAAAGACCTCATGAGGGCACCTACTTCAGGGATTCTCAACCTAGCTGCACGCTGGAAACACCTAGGAAGCTCAGCAGAGCTACCAGTTTTCCTACCTCACGCCTAATGAATCACCATCTTCAGAAAGGGGCCCGAGAAAATGGGAATTTTTTTTTTTTCTTGAGAGAGGGTCTGGCTCTGTCACCTAGGCTGAATCTCAGCTCACTGCAACCTCCCCATCCCTGGCTCACGCCATCCTTCCATCTCAGCCTCTAGAGTAGCTGGGACTACAGGAGTATGCCACCACGCTCAGCCAATCTTTTTTTTTGTATTTTTTGTAAAGACAGGGTTTCACCATGTTCCCCAGGCTGGTCTCAAACTCCTGAGCTCAAGCAATCCTCCCGCCTTGGCCTCCCAAAGTGCTGGGATTACAGGTGTGAGTCACCGTGCCCGGCTGGGAATTATTTTTTAAGTGCCACAGGTGACTCTGATGCAATCTAGTATGTTTCCTCCCCAACATGCCAGCCAAACAATTGTCCAGCAGGGTATGTGTTCCGAGCCCTCAGGGACAAGGATCACACAGGATTCCACATTTTCACTGCTACGTCAAGCCTAACCATATTCTTCACTTTCAGAATAAAATTAAAAGTGGAATAGCTAATTCACTGCATACAACTTGCAAGGTTTCAATTTTCCCGTTCAATTTAAGGTATTTCTCACCAACATTCAGGTGCATTTAGTCACTGCGTTGAAGGCAACTTCAATGTGGGAGCTCCCGCCAAATAAAATCTCATGGGAAAAAACAAGTTTACCCATAGAGGTAAAGGAGCTTTCACTGGGCAGAATATCAGGGAGAATGCCGTGGTAGCAAACCCCAAGTGACTGGGCCATGTCAATGCCCTGGAAGGACCTGGGTGTACCTGAGCATACCTGGGAGCCTGCACCTCTCACAGCAGCCAGCAGCTGGCCTGGGGGAACCCAAGAAAGAGGAGAAAAGTGGAAAAACTCACACCTCTTGCTTTGTTCTCACAGAATCGCAAATGCTGGGAGCAAACTCCCAACCACAAAACTGACTGGCATTTGATCAGAAACGTGTCAATACAGGTCAGGATGGCTGGGAAGCCAGAACTGAACCTTTCATAACATTAACAATCTCAGGTCTTTAAAACCATTCTCTTTCAACAAGTGATATCTGAATTTATCCGGACTGACGACCTCCACTCCTGGAAAACATGACTCCCAGAATCCAGCGGTGGGGGGTTGCATGGGGGGAGAACAGCTCCTCCCGGTGTGCCTCAACACACGGCATCCAACACCCACTTGTCACTCCCAAGGCTGACTGATGAATAATGCTCCCAAGTCTTGTTGCACGCTTTGGCGTTGGTCTTTTCTAACGTTTCAGAGTGTGCATTTGCTAAATTACTTTTATGTGCACCGGCATTATGTCAAACACGAAGATTCAGGCATGCAGGAACTTGCAGACTCGTTTTACACCAAACTAAATGCCCTGTTTGTTGCTTTATCACTGCCATGCGGCTTTGGGGGACCTGAGCAGCACTTTCTTCTCCATATTCTGTCTGGAATTGCATTCGGAGACTTTCCCTTTCTTGCCACAAAGACCCACCTATACAGAAGCTTTAAATACCACAGACTTGGTTCTTTACAGGGGAGCAATGAATGTCCTCTAAGCTCAAAGAATAATCTTAAAGCACTCAAAAAAGCCAAGTCCAGAGGTGGCTCTCCAAATGCCCAACCTGAGATACAGAGGAAGGAGAAAGAGCTTCATGGTCACGGAAATTCCTCTCCCTGATTAAAGGGATGCACTTTGATGGTTACAGCTACACAAAAATAAGGACCTGAGGAGGAGGGGCCCAAAAACTTATGAATATTCAGATCTGCACGCTCGACCCAGGCATCATTTGCACCAGTGATCAAAGTAAATCCCTCCTTAGTGCCCACATCTTTCCTCCCAGGCAACACCCCTCCCCAAGCCCTGCGTCCCCACCCCCCAGCTCAAACAGAAACTGAGTGAAGAGCATTTGCACACAAACACATCCAATTTGAGCAAGGAGCAATAGGGCTAGGCCACTTCCTGATTCATACTCTCCCATGCCAAAGACAATGAGAATATTCTCACGCTCAAGATTCTACTTGAAACAGTGACATGCTGCCAGAAAGAAATTAAAGGCCCCAGCCCTGCCCAGCCACTGACCCCACACAATGGTGGTCCTGCATCCAAACCTGAACTTCAAAAAGAGGGAGAACCAGAACTCCAGCTGCACAAGGCAGCATCATTAACACAACACACAAAGCGGGAAAACACAGTCACATGAAAACTTAGTCGAGGGAACTTTTTCTGGCCATTTATCTTAACTGTGGCTGCATTACTTTTCAGGACTCAAAGTCAGATCACAATTTTGTTTTCCACTTCTTAACAGTCGCCCAATTTCTACTAAACCTATTACATTCCTTAAAACAAAAATAGGCCAGGCGTGGTGGCTCATGCCTGTAATCCCAGCACTTTGGGAGGCCAAGGTGGGTGAATCACTTGAGCCCTGAAGTTTGAGACCAGCCTGGGCAGCATAGCGAGACACCATCTCTACAAAAAGTATAAAAAGTAGCAGGGTGTAGTGGCATACACCTGTGCTCCCAGCTCCTTTGAAGGCTGAGATGGGAGGATCACTTAAGCCCAGGAGGTCAAAGCTGCAGTGGGCTGGATATCACTGCACTCCAGCCTGGGTGACAGAGCAAGACCCTGGTCTCAAAAAAAAAAGAACGAAAGAAAAGATAAAAGAGAAAGAAAGCAAATTATTAAAATCGTCTTCTTTTCACTGACCATGAAGTACAAACTATGGCTTTAAAGCAGGGGACCCCAACCCAGGCCGTGTCCCAATCAGTGGCCTGTTAGGGATGGGGGGGAAGGGGGGGCTGCACAGCAGGAGGTGAGCATCGCCAACCTGAGCTCCACCTCCTGTCAGATCAGCTGCAGCATTTGATTCTCATAGGAGCACAAACCCTACTGTGAACTGTGCATGTGATGGATCTAGGTTGCATGCTTCTTATGAGAATCTAATGACTGATGATCTGAAGTGGAACAGTTTCGTACCAAAACCATCCCCCCTGGCCCTCCACAAAATGGGTCCCTAATGCCAAAAACACTGGGCACCTCTGCTTTAAAGTCAATATTAAACCTTTTTAAAGTCAGTCTCTAATGGGACCCTCACTCTGAGCCAGGAATTTCAAAGTTGTCACTTATATAGATACCAGATTTCATGACAGTCACCTGGGCAATTTATGCCTGTTTGGTCTTGGAGTGTAAGTATACTCAAGTCTCTTCCCAATGTTCATCACTGTCTACTTATTCCAGACACTGGAGAAATTTCCCTCCTCCTTGTTCATATTCAGGGAAAAAAAAGAAAACACCATTTTTCTCTAGCCCGTGGTGGCAGTTTTTCTCAAATACATATATATACACATACTTCACGGTTAATGGCTGCCCTTGGAATACTGACCTTTGTTAAGACTCTAAAACCAAAGTGAACCATCCACACTGAGGCATGATAACTGAGAACCAAACAATTCTGCAAACCACCGTTTTATCTTTATGGAAACCCTATCAGTGGGAAACCCTCAAATAGTACAAACGCTAATAAACAGTACATAACTAATAGGCTTGGGGAAAGGAAATTCTTTAAAATTATCTAAATGAATTAAATAGAATAAAACCTACTTACAACTGCTACTTTAATGTGGTGAATAGAAATTCATTTTTAATAGAGAAAAATTTTAAATTAAAAAAACAAACAAAAAAAACAAACCTTGGGTTCCAGACACAGAGGCTTACCTGACTCCTCTCTTTGTCCACTTTCTTAAAACACTTATTCAGTGACAAATTGTGTCTCACGGAGTTTTTCCACCCAGTAGGTGCATTTGCAAAATACGGAAAATGTTCCAAGATCCAGTTGTAGATATCCTTCACTGGCAGGCGCTTGGTCGGAGAGTCCTCGATGGCCATAAATATGAGGCAGCTGAAGGAGTAGGGGGGTTTGCAGTTAGGGTTCTGCCTGGCATCGTAGGGCATGTCAGAGTGGGCGGGGGACGGAGGGGTGTCATCGTCCAGGTCCTGGACGGGGCTGACACTCCTGAGGACCGACTCCCCAAAGCTCTTCAGCAAGTTCTTGCTCTCGTGCAGCCAGTTCAGGTTGGTCAGCTCTTCATCTTCCATGGCCCCCTCTTCTAATCGGATGTCAGGCAGAGAAAAGTCGAGGTCATCGTCTTCCTGAAGGGCCTTGGAGAAACCGCTGCCCCGGTAACACTGACTCAGTCCACTGGAGACACTAATTCCTGAGCTTTCCGGCTTCTTACTGGGAGGCATGACTGGACCCATTTACGTGAAGGCTCCTAGTAAAGACATCACAAAGAAATGATGAGCTGGCGAGGCCCAAAACAGAAAGGCAGACTGTGCCCCTCTGACTCTGTTGCCTCCCACGGCCGCCTCTGTGGAACCCCTGCTACACAGGAACACCACCTCGTGACTCCCACGCTGAGCAACGCAATCCCACAATTCCACTACAAATAGGCTGATGAGAAAAATCAGCCCACCGCTGATATAGCAAGGCGACCTGATGCCCCTTAAATAAAACAAGACCGATAACACCAGCCGGGCACGGTGGCTCGCGCCTGTAATCCCAGCACTTTGGGAGGCTGAGGCAGGAGGATTGCTTGAAACCAGGAGACCAGTTTTAAAGTACATTAAATTTTATTGCGAATTATTTTTTCTTCCGAACAGAAGAAAAGCAAGTAACTTCAGGCACCACACGAATACATGGGAATGTAAGATAAGCCATTAACTGAAATTAGAACTGGTGAAAAAAGGAGAGCAACTGCCAGTTTCAAGACAGTAAATTCAATCAATTCAACAAAACAGGCCACAGAATCTATCCCTCCACCCCGACCCACCACCATCCCCATTTTTATCAATGACCTAGAACATGGAGTAAAATAACATCTGATGAGAAAAGAAAACGAGGAGGTGGTACATTTACAAACAGAAAGACCCCTACAGACACAAAGCATGTTCAACCCTCCAGCACCCAACGTAACACAGAAAGAACAGTAAAGATAACCAAAAAGGTCTCCCACTCTCTGTAGCGCTAAAACAGTATGCTTGGTTTGAGAGTGTTACGTTTTAATTCCCCACAGAAACAACCGGTAAGAAAATCAAGCATCTATCTAGAAAACTAATGAACAGGCTGGGCATGGTAGCTCATGCCTATAATCTCGCCACTTTGGGAGGCTGAGGCCAGAGGATCACTTGAGCCCAGGGGTTCGAGACCAGCCTGGGCAACATGGCGAAACCCTGTCTCTACGAAAAATACAAAAATTAGCCGGGCATATGCCTGTAGTCTCAGCTACTTGGGAGGCTGGGTGGGAGGACTGCTTGAACCCGGGAAGCTGAGGCTGCAGTGAGCCATGACTGCACCACTGCACTCCAGCCTGAGCAACAGAGTGAGATCCTGTCTCAAAAGTTTTAAAGAAAGAAAGGAAGAATGAAAGGAAAGGAAGAAGGGAAGGGAAGGAAGAAGGGAAGGGAAGGGAAGGGAAGGGAAGGGAAGGGAAGGGAAGGGA